>NC_053026.1:578913851-579029010 GCF_003073215.2 Triticum urartu | reverse complement strand
ACGGGGGAGACTTGCCCCCCAAGCAAGGTGGGAGGCGCCCCCTCCCCCTAGGGTTTCCAACCCTAGGAACCTTGGGCCCTTGGGGGTTGCACCAGCCCACCAGGGGCTGGTTCCCTCCCATATTCAGCCCATTAAATCCCCTAGGGCAGGTGGCCCCACCCGGTGAACCCCGAACACCTTTCTGTGGTCCCGGTACAATACCGATTAACCCTGAAACTATTCCGGTGACTGAAACTGGACTTCCCATATATAAATCTTCACCTCCAGACCATTCCGGAAGTCCTCGTGACGTCCAGGATCTCATTCGGGACTCCAAACAACCTTCGGTAAGCACATACAATTTCCCATAACAACTCTAGCGTCACTGAACCTTAAATGTGTAGACCCTACGGGTTCGAGAACCATGTAGACATGACCGAGACATCTCTTCGGGCAATAACCAATAGTGGGATCTGGATACCCATGTTGGTTCCCACATGTTCCACGATGATCTCATCGGATGAACCACGATGTCGGGGATTCAATCAATCCCGTATACAATTCCCTTTGTCCATCAGTATGTTACTTGCCCGAGATTCAATCGTCGGTATCCCCATACCTCGTTCAATCTCGTTACCAGCAAGTCTCTTTACTCGTTATGTAACGCACGATCCCGTGACCAGCTCCTTAGTCACATTGAGCTCGTTATGATGATGCATTATCGAGTGGGCCCAGAGATACCTCTTCGTCATACGGAGTGACAAATCCCAGTATCGATTTGTGCCAACCCAACAGACACTTTTGGAGATACCTGTAGTGCACCTTTTTAGTCACCGAGTTACGTTGTGACATTTGATACACCCAAAGCACTCCTATGGTATCCGGGAGTTGCACAATCTCATGGTCTAAGGAAACGATACTTGACATTCGAAAAGCTCTAGCAAACAAACTACACAATCTTGTGCTGTACTCAGGATTGGGTTTTGTCCATCACATCATTCTCTTAATGATGTGATCCCGTTATCAACGACATCCAATGTCCATGGTCAGGAAACTACAACCATCTATTGATCAACGATCTAGTCAACTAGAGGCTCACTAGGGACATATTGTGATCTATGTATTCACACATGTATTACGGTTTCCGGTTAATACAATTATAGCATGAACAATAGACAATTATCGTGAACAAGGAAATATAATAATAACCACTTTATTATTGCCTCTAGGGCATATTTCCAACGGTCTCCCACTTGCACTAGAGTCAATAATCTAGTTACATTGTGATGAATCGAACACCCATAGAGTTCTGCTGTTGATCATGGTTTACTCGTGGAAGAGGTTTAGTCAACGGATCTGTGACATTTAGATCCGTATGCACTTTACAAATATCTATGTCTCCATCTTGAATATATTCATGAATGGAGTTGAAGCGACGCTTGATATGCCTGGTCTTCTTGTGAAACCTGGGCTCCTTGGCAAGGGCAATAGCTCCAGTGTTGTCACAGAAGAGAGTCATCGGGCCCGACGCATTGGGAATAACTCCTAGGTCAGTGATGAACTCCTTCATCCAGACTGCTTCATGTGCTGCCTCCGAGGCAGCTATGTACTCCACTTCACATGTAGATCCCGCCACAACGCTTTGGTTGCAACTGCACCAGCTGACTGCCCCACCATTCAAAATGTACACGTATCCGTTTTGTGACTTGGAGTCATCCAGATCTGTGTCGAAGCTAGCATCGATGTAACCCTTTACGAAGAGGTCTTCGTCACCTCCATAAACGAGAAACATATCCTTAGTCTTTTTTTGGTACTTCAGGATATTCTTGACCATTGTCCAGTGTTCCATACCAGGATCACTTTGGTACCTCCCTACCAAACTTACGGCAAGGTTCACATCAGGTCTGGTACACAGCATGGCATACATAATAGAGCCTATGGCTGAGGCATAGGGGATGTCACTCATCTTTTCTCTATCTTCTGCTGAGGTCGGGCATTGAGCCGTGCTCAATCTCACACATTGCAACACAGGCAAGAACCCCTTCTTGGACTGATCCATATTGAACTTCTTCAATATCTTGTCAAGGTATGTGCTTTGTGAAAGACCAATGAGGTGTCTCAATCTATCTCTATAGATTTTGATGCCTAATATGTAAGCAGCTTCTCCAAGGTCCTTCATTGAAAAACACTTATTCAAGTAGGCCTTTATGCTTTCCAAAAGTTCTATATCATTTCCCATCAATAGTATGTCATCCACATATAATATGAGAAATGCTACAGAGCTCCCACTCACTTTCTTGTAAACACAGGCTTCTCCATAAGTCTGCAAAAACCCAAACGCTTTGATCATTTCATCAAAGTGAATGTTCCAACTCCGAGATGCTTGCACCAGCCCATAGATGGAGCACTGGAGCTTGCATACCTTGTCAGCATTCTTAGGATCGACAAAACCTTCCATCTGCATCATATACAATTCTTCCTTAAGGAAACCATTAAGGAATGCCGTTTTGACGTTCATTTTCCATATCTCATAATCGTAGAATGCGGCAACTGCTAACATGATTCAGACGGACTTCAGCTTCGCTACGGGTGAGAAGGTCTCATCGTAGTCAACCCCTTGAACTTGTCGATAACCCTTAGTGACAAGTCGAGCCTTAAAGACGGTCACATTACCATCCGCGTCAGTCTTCTTCTTAAAGATCCATTTATTCTCTATGGCTTGCCGATCATCGGGTAAGTCTGTCAAAGTCCATACTTCGTTTTCATACATGGATCCTATCTCGGATTTCATGGCCTCAAGCCATTTGTTGGAATCCGGGCCCGCCATCGCTTCTTCATAGTTTGAAGGTTCACCGTTGTCTAACAACATGATTTTCAGGATAGGGTTACCGTACCACTCTGGTGCGGAACGTGTCCTTGTGGACCTATGAAGTTCAGTAGCAACTTGATCTGAAGTTTCATGATCTTCATCATTAACTTCCTCTCTAGTCGGTGCAGGCACCACAGAAACATCTTCCTGAGTTGTGCTACTCTCCGGTTCGAGAGGCAGTACCTCATCATGTTCTACTTTCCTCCCACTCACTTCTTTCGAGAGAAACTCTTTCTCCAGAAAGGATCCATTCTTGGCAACAAAGATCTTGCCTTCGGATCTGAGGTAGAAGGTATACCCAATAGTTTCCTTAGGGTATCTTGTGAAGACGCATTTTTCTGACTTGGGTTCGAGCTTTTTAGGTTGAAGTTTCTTGACATAAGCATCGCATCCCCAAACTTTCAGAAACGACAGCTTAGGTTTCATCCCAAACCATAATTCATACGGTGTCGTCTCAATGGATTTTGATGGAGCCCTATTTAAAGTGAATGCGGCAGTCTCTAAAGCATAACCCCAAAATGATAGCGGTAGATCGGTAAGAGACATCATAGATCGCACCATATCCAATAGAGTACGATTACGACGTTCGGACACACCATTATGCTGAGGTGTTCCAGGCAGCGTGAGCTGTGAAACAATTCCACGTTTCCTTAAATGCGTGCCAAACTCGTGACTCAAGTATTCCCCTCCACAATCTGATCGTAGGAACTTTATTTTCCTGTCATGTTGATTCTCTACCTCACTCTGAAATTCCTTGAACTTTTCAAAGGTCTCAGACTTGTGTTTCATTAAGTAGACATACCCATATCTACTTAAGTCATCAGTGAGGGTGAGAACATAACGATAGCCACCGCCAGCCTCAACGCTCATTGGACCGCACACATCAGTATGTATGATTTCCAATAAGTTGGTTGCTCGCTCCATTGTTCCGGAGAACGGAGTCTTGGTCATTTTTCCCATGAGGCATGGTTCGCACGTGTCAAATGATTCATAATCAAGAGACTCCAAAAGTCCATCTGCATGGAGTTTCTTCATGCGTTTGACACCAATCTGACCAAGGCGGCAACGCCACAAGTATGTGGGACTATCATTATCGACCTTAAATCTTTTGGCATTCACACTATGAATATGTGTAACATCACGTTCGAGATTCAATAAAAATAAACCATTGACCAGCGGGGCATGACAATAAAATATATCTCTCATATAAATAAAACAACCATTATTCTCGATTTAAATGAGTAGCCATCTCGCATTAAACGAGATCCATATACAATGTTCATGCTCAAAGCTGGCACTAAATAACAATTATTGAGGTTTAAAACTAATCCCGAAGGTAGATGCAGAGGTAGAGTGCCGACGGCGATCACATCGACCTTGGAACCATTCTCGACGCACATTGTCACATCGTCCTTCGCTAGTCTCCGCTTATTCCGCATCTCCTGTTTTGAGTTACAAATATGAGAAACCGCACCGGTATCAAATACCCAAGAGCAACTAGGAGCGCTGGTAAGGTACACATCAATAACATGTATATCACATATACCTTTGGCGTTGCTGGCCTTCTTATCCGCTGAGTACTTGGGGCAGTTCCGTTTCTAGTGACCATTTCCCTTGCAATAAAAGCACTGAGTCTCGGGCTTGGGTCCATTCTTTGGCTTCTTCCTGGTAATTGATTTATCAGGTGCGGCAACTCCCTTGCCATCCTTCTTAAAGTTCTTTTTACCCTTGCCTTTCTTGAAACTAGTGGTCTTATTCACCATCAACACGTGATGTTCCTTTTTGATTTCCACCTCCGCTGATTTCAGCATTGAATATAACTCAAGAATGGACTTCGCCATCCCTTGCATATTGTAGTTCATCACAAAGCTCTTGTAGCTAGGTGGAAGCGACTGGAGGATCCTATCAATGACCGAGTCATCCGAAAGATTAACTCCCAGCTAAGACACACGGTTGTGCAACCCAGACATTTTGAGTATATGCTCACTGACAGATCTGTTTTCCTCCATCTTACAACTATAGAACTTGTCAGAGACTTCATATTTCTCGACCCGGGCATGAGCTTGGAAAACCATTTCCAGCTCTTGGAACATCTCATATGCTATGTGCTGCTCAAAACGCTTTTGGAGCCCCGGTTCTAAGCTGTAAAGCATGCCGCACTAAACCAGGGAGTAATCATCACTACGCGACTGTCAGGCATTCATAACGTCTTGAGTTGCTGGAAAAATGGGTGCATCACCTAGCAGTGCTTCAAGGACATATGCTTTCTTGCAGCTATGAGGATGATCCTCAAGTTATGGACCCAGTCCGTATAGTTTCTATCATCGTCTTTCAGCTTGGTTTTCTCTAGGAACGCGTTGAAGTTGAGGGCAACATTAGCATGGGCCATTTGATCTACAAGACATATTGTAAGGATATTTTAGACTAAGTTCATCTAATCAAATTATTTAGTGAACTCCCACTCAGATAGACATCCCTCTAGTCATCTAAGTGATACATGATCCGAATCGACTAGGCTGTGTCCGATCATCACGTGAGACGGACTAGTCATCAACGGTGAACATCTCCATGTTGATCACATCTACTATACGACTCACGTTCGACCTTTCGGTCTCTCGTGTTTCGAGGCTATGTCTGTACATGCTAGGCTCGTCAAATCAACCTAAGTGTTCCGCATGTGTAAATCTGGCTTACACCCATTGTATGCGAACGTTAGAATCTATCACACCCGATCATCACATGGTGCTTCGAAACAACGAACCTTCGCAACGGTGCACAGTTAGGGGAACACTTTTCTTGAAATTTTAGTGAGGGATCATCTTATTTATGCTACCCTCGTTCTAAGCAAATAAGATGTAACATGACAAACATCACATGCAAATCATAAAGTGACATGATATGGCTAATATCATCTTGCGCCTTTGATCTCCATCTTCGAGGCGCAGCATGATCACCTTTGTCACTGGCATGACACCATGATCTCCATCATCGTGTTTTCATGAAGTTGTCTCGCCAACTATTACTTCTACTACTATGGCTAACGGTTAGCAATAAAGTAAAGTAATTACATGGCGTTTTCATTGACATGCAGGTCATACAATAAATTTAGACAACTCCTATGGCTCCTGCATACTCATCGACATGCAAGTCGTTATTCCTATTATAAGAACATGATCAATCTCATACATCACATATATCATTCATCACATCCTTTTGGCCATATCACATCACATAGCATACCCTGCAAAAACAAGTTAGACGTCCTCTAATTGTTGTTGCATGTTTTACGTGGCTACTAAGGGTTTCTAGAAAGAACGTTTCTTACCTACGCAAAAGCCACAACGGTGATATGCCAATTGCTATTTACGCTTCATAAGGACCCTCTTCATCGAATCTGATCCGACTAAAGTGGGAAAGACAGACACCCGCTAGCCACCTTACGTATCAAGTGCATGTCAGTCAGTGGAACTAGTCCCATGTAAGCGTACGTGTAAGGTCAGTTCGGGCCGCTTCATCCCACAAAGCCGCCGAATCAAGATAGGACTAGTAACGGTAAGCAAACTGAACAAATCATCACCCACAACTACTTTGTGTTCTACTCGTGCATAGAATCTACGCATAGACCTAGCTCATGATGCCGCAGTTGGGGAACGTAGTAATAATTCAAAATTTTCCTACATGTCATCAAGATCAATCTAGGAGATGCTAGCAATGAGAGAGAGGGAGTTCATCTTTATACCCTTGAAGATTGCTAAGCGGAAGCGTTACAAGAACGCGGTCTATGGAGTCGTACTCGCGGCGATTCAAATCCTAAAGATCTGATCAAGCGCCGAACGGGCGGCGCCTCCGCGTTCAACACACGTACAGCCTGGGGACGTCTCCTCCTTCTTGATCCAGCATGGGGAGAGGAGAATTTGAGGGAGAACTCTGGCAGCACGACAGCGTGGTGGTGGTGGAGCTCGTGTTTCTCCGGTAGAGCTTCGCTAAGCACTACGAACAAGGATGAGGTGTTGGAGGAGGGAGGGGCTGCGCCAGGGAAGGGGGTGTGGCTGCCCTCCCACCCCCCTCCCCACTCTCTATTTATAGGGTGAAGGGGAGAGGGGGCCGGCCCCCCTAGATGCATATAGAGGGGGGCAGGGGGAGACTTGGCCCCCAAGCAAGGTGGGAGGCGCCCCTCCCCCTGGGGTTTCCAACCCTAGGCGCCTTGGGCCCTTGCGGGGCGCACCAGCCCACCAGGGGCTGGTTCCCTCCCATATTCAGCCCATTAAGTCCCCCGGGGTAGGTGGCCCCACCCGGTGGACCCCCGGACACCTTTCGGTGGTCCCGATACAATACCGATAACCCCTGAAACTATTTCGGCGACTGAAACTGGACTTCCCATATATAAATCTTCACCTCCGGACCATTCCGGACCTCCTCGTAACATCCGGGATCTCATCCGGGACTCCGAACAACCTTCGGTAACCACATGCAATTTCCCATAACAACTCTAGCGTCACCGAACCTTAAGTGTGTAGACTCTACGGGTTCGGGAACCATGTAGACATGACCGAGACATCTCTTCGGCCAATAATCAATAGTGGGATCTAGATACCCATGTTGGCTCCCACATGTTTCACGATGATCTCATCAGATGAACCACGATGTCGGGTATTCAATCAATCCCATATACAATTCCCTTTGTCCATCGGTATGTTACTTGCCCAAGATTCGATCGTCGGTATCCCCATACCTCATTCAATCTCGTTACCAGCAAGTCTCTTTACTCGTTCTGTAATGCATGATCTCGTGACCAACTCCTTAGTCACATTGAGCTCGTTATGATGATGCATTACCGAGTGGGCCCGGAGATACCTCTCCGTCATACGGAGTGGCAAATCACAGTCTCGATTCGTGCCAACCCAACAGACACCTTCGGAGATACCTGTAGTGCACCTTTATAGTCATCCAGTTACGTTGTGACGTTTGATACACCCAAAGCACTCCTACGGTATCCGGGAGTTGCACAATCTCATGGTCTAAGGAAACGATACTTGACATTAGAAAAGCTCTTGCAAACGAACTACACGATCTTGTGCTATGCTCAGGATTGGGTCTTGTCCATCAGATCATTCTCCTAATGATGTGATCCCGTTATCAACGACATCCAATGTCCATGGTTAGGAAATTACAACCATCTATTTATCAACGAGCTAGTCAACTAGAGGCTCACTAGGGACATATTGTGATCTATGTATTCACACATGTAACACGATTTTCGGTTAATACAATTATAGCATGAACAATAGACAATTATCATGAATAAGGAAATATAATAATAACCACTTTGTTATTGCCTCTAGGGCATATTTCTAACATTTGGTAGTATCATCTGTAGATGTGTTGTCAGGTTTTCGCCCTGTAGTGGATTCGAGTCGAGCATTGGCAGCGGGGTTTCCTCGCAATGCACCAACTCGCCTCCCTGTCTTTTCCTTCTCCTTTCCTTGTTGGTATTTGTATATTGGCTTGGTGGACTTTGTATTTCCATTAAGCAAATAATGAAAAGGAGGTGCTTGGTTGGAAACAAGATCAACGGATGTTCGACGACATAATTCAGATAGCAAAGTGTAATGCAGGGAGATTTTAAATTCAGATAGCAAAGTGTAATGCAGGGACATTTCAAACAAGATCGCTTTTTTATTCAAGGAAAGAAACAATACAATATCATTTACGGAAAGGACAAGTCCATTGATTAATTCGTTCCACGGACTACTCCGTTGGGTGCTTGTAACAATATCGGAACGGAGTCCAGTTCAAAAAAAAGGTGATGGGTTTGAGCGTTCGATTGGATATGACGGCTGGGATTGGGCGCGGGGAGGCCATCCGCGAGACAGGAAAAGGCGGGAGCTCCTATACGCCGCCCGTGTGCATCCGATCGTTGCGACTTCGTTGAAGCGACGCGCACACGGGCCGGCCCAATCATCTCGCTGTGAGCGAAAGAACGAAAATACAAGAAGCGCTTGTGTGGGATCGAACAGACGACATCATGCTCGATTCCAGTGACGCTAATCAGCCGAGCTAGCTACCTCGAACGTTTTACATGCAGCGCCAGTCATAATGTAGAAAGTACAGTGGCAAATACTTAAAAAAAGTTCAACATTTTGATAATATACAATGAACATTTTCATCATATACTATGAACATTTTTGTAGTACACAATGAACATTTTCTAAATATACATTGAACATTTTATAAATACACAATGAACATTTTCTAAGTATACATTGAACAATTTCATCATATACAATGAACATTTTTGTAATACACAATGAAATTTTCTAATATACATTGAACAATTTAATAATATACAATGAACATTTTTGTAATACATAATGAACATTTCTAATATATGTTGAACAATTTAATAATATACAATGAAAATTTTTGTAATACACAATGAACAATTTTACAGTGCAAGGTGAACTATGTCATAATATACGATGAGCATTTTGTTAATACATTGAAGATTTTTGTAACACACGGTGAACTTTTTATACAAATACACAATAAATGAGAAGAAGAACAGAAACAGAAAATAAAAAAGGAAACGTAAAAGAAAAAAAGGACAAAAAGGAGTCAAAACAGAAAAATAAAAAACTGGAACAAAACAACTGAAAACCTGCGAAACAGTGAAAAAACTGGAAGAAAAAAAACCATAGAAAAAAAACGAAAAAAAACCCAAGAAACAAGGAAAACAGCAGCGAACGAAATCCGTACTTGGGCCGGCCCAAGTGGCGACTTGCTTCAGCGAAGGCTCCTCCTTTTTTACGCCTGCGGGCGTCAAATAGGATTTGCCGGAAAAGGCGTGATGGGGCCAGATCGCTGGCGTGGCGGCCGTCCACCCGCTGGTGGGCTGGGCTGGGTGCCGCCGCGTGAGCTGCTGGGCCGATAGGGCGTGGTTCGCGTGGACTCTATTGGTCTGTAGTAGCCGTGTGGGTGTGAGCATCGCGGAACCCTAGGTACAGCGTATAGAGCCTAGGGCTACATACGCATTTCCCCGTATATACAGAAAGTCATTTTCCCCTTTCCCATTTCCTCCAGCCGACAGCCGACGGCGCCAGTAGAGCTCGCGAGTGAGGAGTGACAGCGGTGGGTCGTAGCGAGATGGCGGATGCGCGTGGATCGGTCGGGACGGCGGTGGATGGACTCGACCTCGAGCTGCGTCTCGGCCCGCCCTCCGCGCCGATCGGGTACGACATCGACCTCGCGCTCTTCTCCGGCTAGATCCCGGTGGAGAGCCTCGCGATTGTGGAGGTGGAGAGGGTGGGCGATCTCACCATCGTGGGCCCGGTGGAGAGCGCCGCGGCCGCGGCGGTGGAGAAGGGGAGCGATCTCGCCATCGTGGTCTACGATGGCTCGGTGCGCAGGGACGACGTGCCGCCCGCAGTGACCGAGAGCATCGCCGTCGCAGAGATGGACAAGGCGAGCGATCTCGCCATCGTGGTCTATGACGGCTCGGTGCGCGGGGACGACGTGCCGCACGTGGTGACCGAGAGCATCGCCGTCGCGGAGATGGACAAGGTGAGCGATCTCGCCATCGTGGTCTACGAGGGCCAGGCGGGTGGAGACGACGCGCCGCCCGCGGTGGGGGAGCTCGCGGTTTTGGCGACGCCGGATGACGAGCCGCGGCACGGGCACGTCGTCGCCGGGCAGATCGTCCTGGCGGGCAGCGCCGGCTCTACTGCGCTGGCGCTGTGCCACCTACCCCTGCAGCAGGTGCAGCCCGGCCGCGGGATCCCGCTGTTACCCTGGGCAGGCCGCGGCGCACGCCAGTCGCGGAGGAGGGCCGTCGCCGCCGCGACAGACCCAGCCCTGAATTCCGCCGACACGGTGCGGGCGTGGGTGCGCGACGAGCTAGAGGAGAGCCACCACCTCCCCAGGGACCTGCTGCTGAGCTACATCGGCGAGAAGGTTTTGAGCCAGTCCGACATGAACTCCGGACAGGCCCGCTTCCTCCTGCCGGCCAGCGCAGACGCCCGCCTCCGCGCCTTCCTCAACCCCGTCGAGATCGCTGCGTGCGGCTTCAACAATACCGAGCGGCAGGCAAAGAGGGCGAGGATCCCCGGGGAAAGAGCCAGGCCGACGACGTACACGGGGGTGCCGTTGTCCGTCTACGTGAGCAGCGGCCGGGGACATGGCGTGTCTGACCAACTGAGGCTGAACAAGTTCCACCGCAGCGGCTGCACCGTGATCAACGGTTGGAGGTACAGGCGCTTCATGGAGTTCTGCGGCCTAAAGGCGGGCGACGGCGTCGAGCTCTGGGCGTTCCGGTGGCCGCCTGAGCTCGGTCCATGCCTTCTCATCGCCAAGAGGGACGGCGTCCGCCCCGCCCGAAACCCATAGCTAGCGTGTGCAATCCTCTCGCCGGGGCGGGGATACTGCATGTGAACTGCCTACCAGATGGTACCGATCGCAAGCCAATTTAGGAAACGGTTTCATGTTTCATGTTGTTTTGTGGGATAATTTCATGTTGTTGTTGTATCGTACTAGTAGTGGTACCTGTCTCTTTCTCGGTCTGACTACCATTTCAACTTTAGGAAAGAGATCATCTCGAATTCATGTTGTTTAGTTGTTGTATCGATCGTTCTTGTCTGACTAGCATTTCAACATTATGTTTCAGTTATATGGATGCAATCTCTTGTGTCACTTTGAAATTGTTCTTCTTATGGGTATGAGTTATCGGGCATTGCAAGGTACATCTTTTTTTCCAGGGAATTACCAAAGATTTTAAACAAAGGAACTCCTGGAACAATCAACCAATAAACTGCTAACCGGGAAGTGGGGGGTTCAGAGTTGCAAGGTAGGTGCACCGTAGAAATAACTTGGCGCGCACGTATATTGGGTGGTTACAAGGCACGTACGCAACCTAGAAATAAGTTGGCGCGTGTTTACCTTTGGAATATCTTAACTTGAGGCGCATGTATATTGGACGGTTACAAGGCGGACACACACCCGAGAAATAAGTTGGCACACTTTTACCCTAGGAATAACTTGGCGCGTACGTATGCGAAACTATCTATACGACCTATGTTTTATCTTATTATTAACCGCTTACCGAATATATGTTTTGAAAGATTATATTTGTAATTAACTAGTATTTTTCATGGCAAACTTGTAAAAAAATCTCCCTAAACGCTTTTTTGTTAATTACAGTGGATTCCAAAGACAAATAAGTTATATTACACTTCCTACTCCTAAGAAGTTTAGTTATTTTGGTCAATTCTAAAAATCAGATCTAAATAGATCTTGTTGCTCATATCTGCAGCAATATAGTCCATAACTTCTAGTTATGACCTTGTGATAACTTTTACTTAATTTGGAAATCTTGCCTCATTTATCTCAAATGCATGCCCTCCTTGAAATCATTACCATATCTCCAAGAAGGAAGCATGCCCCAATCATTAGATGGACTGACACCGAGCTCCAGGTGGGCAACTCAAATGCATGTTCATTTGGTTATTATATCAAAGCCTATGAAATTTCACCAAATTCTGTCAATTTCTATGAGATTGTGTAAAATTATGTAGAACAACTCCATAAAAGTGTGTCAAGGACAAAAAAAACTTGCAAAAAAGTGTCAGGATGACAAGAAAAACTAGGTAAAAGAGTTTCACGGGCATAAATCTATTGCTAACAAGTAAATTTCAGTATTAAATAGCATAAATAAGGCATTTCGTGTTCAGTTCACAAGGACTAGATCCCCCCCCCCCCCCCCCCCCTCCCCGAATAGGCTATTTTCTATGTAATACGAAATAAAGTGTACATATTTTTCCTATAGTTCAACAATTGTGTGAAGAGAGATAGTCTCACCATGAGAGGGCGGCAATCTTATTGTTCGTTTCTTTAAACCGGTGCACCCATAAATAAAAGTTTGAACAAACTTTTCTAATGGTGACCGAACTTGGGTGGTCGGAGTCCTAAATTTACATAGTATAGAAAGGATGACCTCATGCCAAATGGAGTCATTTATGTTTGATGGTGTTGATCTGCTCAATGCGTCTTGGTAGCGGGAGGGCGGCGTGATGTCCAATTGGAGCTGAATCCGCATTGCTTTCGGACATTTGAGATAGAGGTGACCGTATCTTGGGAGGTGCATGAACCATTTCTGAAAACCACATATAACACTGGGATGGTGTTCAGTTCACAAGAATTAGAAACATACCCCCCCCCCCCCCCCCCCGCGCCCCCATAGACTATATTTTTATGCAACTTCAAGTAAAAACTACATGCTTTTCTTTTTCTTTAGGTAGACAAAAATGTTTTATTTCAAGTTATGTTTCTTCATTGTAACATTGAGCTCTTACATGATTTTATTCATTTCCTTCTTTTTCTTAAAAAGGAAACGTACAAATTGAATAGCCCCTTAGCAGCAGTGAACTATATGCATCGACTTATTGAAAACTGTAGAATTTCTCAAGTCCTAAATCTTACAAAGTATAGAAAGGAGAAACTTTGGCCTAATGGAATCATTGACGTTTGACGGTGTTGATTTGCTCAATAGGTCTTGCAAGCAGGAAGGCGGCGTGATGTCCAGGTGATGCCAAATCAGCATTGCTTTCGGAGAGTCAAAGAAGAGGTGATCAATATCTTTGAAGGTGCAAGAACCATTTTGGGAAACCACATATGGCATTGAGTGTTCAGTCCACAAGGACGTATTTTTGTCCCATAGGCCAATTTTGTATGCAATTTGAAATGATGACTAGATCTTTTCACTTTTCCTGTAATTTAACTAATACATAGAATAGCCTCTTAGCAGGTGTGAACTATATGCATCGACAAATACTTGTCCATGATTGTTTTCGTGCAGTGTGTCCACTCCATAGATTAATAAATACTCCTACACTACTGTGATGGCAAAAATATGTCAGACATGATGGAGGGGTTCCTGGCAACGATCACGAGCTTCCTTATGCGATACGTCGGGCTACCGCTCACTGTCCATAGATTGCGTGGGGTCCACTTCCAATTACTAATCGACAAGATTTCTAGTAAGCGGATGTGGGCATTGAAAAAAAAAATCACCTTCGTCGACCAACTTCGGTCAAAATCGCCCATCACTACTGAAACTATTTACCACCTCACCCCTCTCATCCTTCCAAAGGGGGCGACAAAAACCATTACCAAGCTTCAGCGATCCTTTCTTTGGGTGGAAACGAACAAGGTCTCGGTAGGGAAGGGCAAGGTGAGATGGGACATCATTTGCCAGCCGACTGCTCCTGGGGGATCTGGAATCCTCAACATCGAAAATATTCCGAGAGCGCTTCGGCTGCAGTGGCCATGGTTAGACTGGACAGACCCCTCTAGGGCTTGGGTTGGCATGGGAACTCCGTGCGACACCGAGGACCTGGACCTTTTCTACAAATGCACCACCATTAATGTTGGGGATGGGATGAAAACCAAGTTTGGCATGGCCCATGGCTCGATGGGGCAAAGCCAAAGGATATTGCCCCTCAAATTTTGAGTTGTCCAAGACCAAGAGTGGCTTTGTCAATAAGGCCCTCATGGGGGGCGAGTGGATTACTAAGGTTGATACTTGTTCCGGGCCGGGCTTGATGCTAATCACCTGCTAGAATTCTATTCCCTTTGGGATCTTCTCCTCGATGTGCACCTAAGCCAGGACATGCCTGATTCTATAACCTCCCATGTGAGCCCTTCTAGAACTTACTCGTCCGACACTGCAAATAAAAAGCAATTCGAGGCCCCCCCCCCCCCCTCTCAACCTTGAAGGCGGCGGTCTAGAACAATTCGGCGCCGCCAAATCTATAATTATTGTTCTAGGTAATCCTGCAAAACAATATCTGGACTGTTGACCGCTTGCAACAAGGGGATGTCATAACTATGGTCAATGCCAACTTTGCAAAAGAGTTCCGGAGATGGCCGCACACATTTTGTCCGGGTGCCGATACTCTGAGCGCATCTGGGCTATGGTCAGAGATTGGCTCGGCATCCATGACATGTCCTTCGATGATTGGCCAAACTTCCAAAGTCTGGCTCAATGGTAGTCCACTGTGATTCACATCAATAGCCAACGAAGGAAGGTTGTTGCATCCTCGGTGATTCTCACGTCTTGAGATATCTGAAACAAGAGAAATGCTCAGGTCTTTCAAAACATCTACGCCTCGCCAACAACGATATTCGCCATCATCTAGCGCGAGGCGTCACTTTGGGGCATTGCCGGGGCCATACACTTGAGGTTGATCATGCTGCGAGGGTAATTCCTTACATGTGTTTGCGCCGTCGGGTGAGAGTTGTAATTCTAAACCTTCTTCTTAGTCAATAAAACGGGGCCAAACTTTGGCCCATGTTTCAGAAAAGGAGGACGAAACCAATGTTATCTCGTGCGGCCGTAAAAAACACAGGAATTCCCCTGCCCACTCCTTGCTTGCCACCGAGAGCCCAGCTTGCGCGGCCAGTTGCGCATCGTTGGCTGTACGTACGTGCTTTTAAATTCTGCTGCATCGATCACACCGTGAACGGCTTGTCGTGCTCCAAACCAGCCAAAGTCACCGGCTCCCATAGCAACCACTATATGTACGTACACACACCACGAAGCCGATACACAAACACACACAACGCAACCTCCAACATACAGATCGAACCACCGTGCTTGCGCACCTACGCCTCCCCGTCGCCTACAGTAATGGCCTCTCGTAAAGTCGCGCTCGCCGCCATGGCCGTCGTCATCGCCGTGGCCGCCTTGCTCCCGGCGACGGCTTCCGCGGCGTCGTACACCGTCGGCGACGACTCCGGGTGGGACATCGGGATCGACTACCGCGCCTGGGCCAGCGGCAAGAAGTTCAGAGTCGGCGACACCCTCGGTGCGTTTCATCTCGGGGCACCAACCTTGCATGCATGCATGATCGGCGTATGTATATTGACTTATTGATGAGTTGATCCATTTTCGTCTCGTCCGTGCGTGCAGAGTTTCTCTACTCGTTGGGGGAGGCCGAGCACAACGTGGTGTTGGTGGACGCGCAGAGCTTCGCGGCGTGCACCGTGCCCAGCAACGCGCCCACGCTCACCACCGGCGACGACACCGTGTCGCTGACGCAGGCCGGGCAGTGGTTCTTCATCTGCGGCATCGAGGGCCACTGCCAGGACGGCATGAAGCTCGCCGTCAACGTCCACTGATCGACTATATATCGATCAACTGGTGTAGCCACTGCGACCGTGCGAATAAAAATCTTCAGAGCACGCACATTGTACCATTACGCAATTCGGGCCAGTACTTGGCTCCCAGCTCAGTTTCCCCGTAGAGTTCAACTGCCTTATGACACTTTTTTTCTCTCTACATATTTATATGTTTTGTTGCCACGTAGTACCAGATTTAATCAAGAGCTACAGTTTGATTCCCCGCAACAAAAGAGTTACAGTTCATACATTATTAATGTATTGGGCATCTAAAAAGATAGTTTATGTATTGAGTTTTTTTCCTTGCAAACTGTGTTGGAAGATTTTATTTCCTTAGCTGGATTGGGAGAATTTGAGACTATGTGTCAGGTTCACTTGTAACCTGGTCGTTTGTCCAAAGTGGAAATGGAATGGAAGTTCAGGTGAGAAAGGTCTCCCCTTGTGACCGTTCACTCATATTTGTTTTTTGGTAAAACATGCAATAATGTTTTGGATCCGTAAAAATGTCACAAGGACAAAAACAACTTATGAAAAAGTATCACATGGAGAGGAAAAAAACTTGGTAAAAGTGTCATGGGAATTAAAATATGCTAAAAAGTAAATTTCGTCTTTGTGCGTTATAGCGGGTTAATGGGTGCATGTTCGCTTAGCTTCTGTCCCACCCGGCCCAACTTTTTTGTGGGCTTATATTTCGAGTCAAAGCACCGATAAAACTAGATTGTCAAAAATCGATTGAAAAACAGAATTTTGTGTAGGTCAATTTTGATTTGTGCTTCAGGTTCGTTTGATCGTTGGATGAGCATCCAACCCCGGGTCAAAATTGACTTACGCAAGACCAAATTTCAGTCCACTTAAAAGAATCTACAGTCGGATCATAAATCTAATCCAACCGTATGCATCCGCGGACGCATTCGGATGCATCCATGGACATGACCAGTCACCCCTCAAATGCCCGTGTATCTCAAATCCAATACTCCATACTCATGCTAGCCATGCAACATGAATGAGACAAAGTAGTGATCATACCAAACAAAGCAGCAAACGTATACATAGATCAATGAAATTGCATACATACATTAATGCATAACCAAAATACAACAGTTCATTGTCGGACGGACATAAAAATAACTTAAAAACTAAACAAGGGATAGAGAAGGGTAGAGGAACCCGCAAAAAATAAAAAGAGAAGGGCAGAGGAAATCACCATTCCATCGCTGGCCCCTTCCCCTTACGGACGTCGGTGTGGTTGTACCCGTCCATGTAAGCGTTGGCGGCAGGATCGGCGTTGTCGTCAGAGCTTAAGCTGTCAGAGCCACTGGAGATGCGGGAGTCATCGGATCAGATGACATAATACCAGCCACCGTACGACCACGCGGTCCCGCGCCTTCACCATTAGGGCGGCAATCATTTTGACTGCCGCATCTGCCTTTGCCTTGCTCTTCAAGTGCTCAATGGCAAGTCAGAGGGCTTTCTGTTGGAAATATGCCCTAGAGGCAATAATAAAATGATTATTATATTTCCTTGTTCATGATAATTGTCTATTATTCATGCTATAATTGTATTATCCGGAAATCGTAATACATGTGTGAATACATAGACCACAATGTGTCCCTAGTGAGCCTCTAGTTGACTAGCTCGTTGATCAACAGATAGTCATGATTTCCTGGCTATGGACATGGGGATGTCATTGATAACGGGATCACATCATTAGGAGAATGATGTGATGGACAAGACCCAATCCTAAGCTTAGCTCAAAGATCGTGTAGTTCGTTTGCTGTAGCTTTTCTGAATGTCAAGTATGATTTCCTTAGACCATGAGATTGTGCAACTCCCGGATACCGTAGGAGTGCTTTGGGTGTGACAAACGTCACAACGTAACCGGGTGACTATAAAGGTACATTACAGGTGTCTCCGAAAGTGTCTGTTGGGTTGGCACGAATCGAGACTGGGATTTGTCACTCCGTATGACGGAGAGGTATCTTTGGGCCCACTCGGTAATGCATCATCATAATGAGCTCAATGTGATCAAGTGGTTGATCACGGGATCATGCATTACGGTACGAGTAAAGTGACTTGCTGGTAACGAGACTGAACAAGGTATTGAGATACCGACGATCGAGTCTCGGGCAAGTAACGTACCGATTGACAAAGGGAATTGTATACGGGGTTGCTTGAATCCTCGACATCGTGGTTCATCCGATGAGATCATCGAGGAGCATGTGGGAGCCAACATGGGTATCCAGATCCCGCTGTTGGTTATTGACCGGAGAGTCGTCTCGGTCATGTCTGCTTGTCTCCCGAACCCGTAGGGTCTACACACTTAAGGTTCGGTGACGCTAGGGTTGTAGAGATATGAGTATGCAGTAATCCGAAAGTTGTTCGGAGTCCCGGATGAGATCCTGCACGTCACGAGGAGTTCCGGAATGGTCCAGAGGTGAAGAATTATATATAGGAAGTAGTGTAGTTTCATCCATCGGGAAAGATTCGGGGTCACCGGTATTGTACCGGGACCACCGGATGGGTCCCGGGGGTCCACCGGGTGAGGACACCCATCCCGGAGGGCCCCGTGGGCTGGAGTGGGGAGGGAACCAGCCCCTAGTGGGCTGGTGCGCCCCCCCCCTTGGGCCCCCCCTGCGCCTAGGGTTGGAAACCCTAGGGTGGGGGGGCGCCTCCACTTGCCTTGGGGGGCAAGCCTCCCCTTGGCCGCCGCCCCCCAAAGAGATCCCACCTCCTAGGGCCGGCGCCCCCCCAGGAGGTCTATATAAAGGGGGGAGGGAGGGCAGCCGGACCTGACGTCTTGGCGCCTTCCTCTCCCCTGCTACACCTCTCCCTCTCGCAGAAGCTCGGCGAAACCCTGCTGCGATCATTGCTGCTTCCACCACCACGCCGTCGTGCTGCTGGATCTTCATCAACCTCTCCTTCCCCCTTGATGGATCAAGAAGGAGGAGACGTCATCCGCTCCGTACGTGTGTTGAACGCGGAGGTGCCGTCCATTCGGCACTTGGTCATCGGTGATTTGGATCACGACGAGTACGACTCCATCATCCCCGTTCTCTTGAACGCTTCCGCTCGCGATCTACAAGGGTATGTAGATGCACTCTCCTCTCGTTGCTAGTTGACTCCATAGATTGATCTTGGTGAAACGTAGGAATTTTTTTTGTTTTCTGCAATGTTCCCCAACAGTGGCATCATGAGCTAGGTCTATGCGTAGTTACTATGCACGAGTAGAACACAAAGTAATTGTGGGCGTCGATATTGTCAATTTGCTTGCCGTTACTAGTCTTATCTTGATTCGGCGGCATCGTGGGATGAAGCGGCCCGGACCAACCTTACATGTACACTTACGTGAGACCGGTTCCACCGACTGACATGCACTAGTTGCATAAGGTGGCTGGCGGGTGTCTGTCTCTCCCACTTTAGTCAGATCGGATTCGATGAACAGGGTCCTTATGAAGGGTAAATAGAAATTGGCAATTCACGTTGTGGTTTTGGCGTAGGTAAGAAACGTTCTTGCTAGAAACCTATAGCAGCCACGTAAAAACTTGCAACAACAATTAGAGGACGTCTAACTTGTTTTTGCAGCAAGTGTTTTGTGATGTGATATGGCCAAAGGTTGTGATGAATGATGAATGATATATGTGATGTATGAGATTGATCATGTTCTTGTAATAGGAATCACGACTTGCATGTCGATGAGTATGACAACCGGCAGGAGCCATAGGAGTTGTCTTTATTTTTTGTATGACCTGCGTGTCATTGAAAAACGCCATGTAAATTACTTTACTTTATTGCTAAACGTGTTAGCCATAGTATTAGAAGTAATAGTTGGCGAGCAACTTCATGGAGACACGATGATGGAGATCATGGTGTTATGCTGGTGACAAGATGATCATGGAGCCCCAAGATGGAGATCAAAGGAGCTATATGATATTGGCCATATCATGTCACTATTATTTGATTGCATGTGATGTTTATCATGTTTTTGCATCTTGTTTACTTAGAACGACGGTAGTAAATAAGATGATCCCTCATGATAATTTCAAGAAAGTGTTCCCCCTAAGTGCGCCGTTGTGACAGCTCGTTGTTTCGAAGCACCACGTGATGATCGAGTGTGATAGATTCCAACGTTCACATACGACGGGTGTAAGACAGATTTACACACGGAATAGACTTAGGTTGACTTGACGAGCCTAGCATGTACAGACATGGCCTCGGAACACAAAAGACCGAAAGGTCGAGCATGAGTCGTATAGAAGATACGATCAACATGAAGATGTTCACCGATGTTGACTAGTCCGTCTCACGTGATGATCGGACACGACCTAGTCAACTCGGATCATGTTATACTTAGATGACTGGAGGGATGTCTATCTAAGTGGGAGTTCATTGAATAATTTGATTAGATGAACTTAATTATCATGAACTTAGTCTAAAATCTTTACAATATGTCTTGTAGATCAAATGGCCAATGTTGTCCTCAACTTCAACGCGTTCCTAGAGAAAACCAAGCTGAAAGACGATGGCAGCAATTATACGGACTGGGTCCGGAACCTGAGGATCATCCTCATAGCTGCAAAGAAAGATTATGTCCTAGAAGCACCGCTAGGTGACGCACCCGTCCCACAGAACCAAGACGTTATGAACGCTTGGCAGACACGTGCTGATGATTACTCCCTCGTTCAGTGCGGCATGCTTTACAGCTTAGAACCGGGGCTCCAAAAGCGTTTTGAGCGACACGGAGCATATGAGATGTTCGAAGAGCTGAAAATGGTTTTCCAAGCTCATGCCCAGGTCGAGAGATATGAAGTCTCCGACAAGTTCTTTAGCTGTAAGATGGAGGAAAATAGTCCTGTCAGTGAGCACATACTCAAAATGTCTGGGTTGTATAACCGCTTGTCTCAGCTGGGAGTTAATCTCCCGGATGACGCGGTCATTGACAGAATCCTTCAGTCGCTTCCACCAAGCTACAAGAGCTTTGTGATGAACTTCAATATGCAGGGGATGGAAAAGACCATTCCTGAAGTATTTGCAATGCTGAAATTGTTGGAAATATGCCCTAGAGGCAATAATAAATTAGTTATTATTATATTTCCTTGTTCATGATAATTGTTTATTATCCATGCTAGAATTGTATTGATAGGAAACTCAGATACATGTGTGGATACATAGACAACACCATGTCCCTAGTAAGCCTCTAGTTGACTAGCTCGTTGATCAATAGATGGTTACGGTTTCCTGACCATGGACATTGGATGTCATTGATAACGGGATCACATCATTAGGAGAATGATGTGATGGACAAGACCCAATCCTAAGCCTAGCACAAAGATCATGTAGTTCGTATGCTAAAGCTTTTCTAATGTCAAGTATCATTTCCTTAGACCATGAGATTGTGCAACTCCCGGATACCGTAGGAGTGCTTTGGGTGTGCCAAACGTCACAACGTAACTGGGTGGCTATAAAGGTACACTACAGGTATCTCTGAAAGTGTCTGTTGGGTTGGCACGAATCGAGACTGGGATTTGTCACTCCGTGTAAACAGAGAGGTATCTCTGGGCCCACTTGGTAGGACATCATCATAATGTGCACAATGTGATCAAGGAGTTGATCACGGGATGATGTGTTACGGAACGAGTAAAGAGACTTGCCGGTAACGAGATTGAACAAGGTATCGGGATACCGATGATCGAATCTCGGGCAAGTATCGTACCGCTAGACAAAGGGAATTGTATACGGGATTGATTAAGTCCTTGACATCGTGGTTCATCCGATGAGATCATAGTGGAACATGTGGGAGCCAACATGGGTATCCAGATCCCGCTGTTGGTTATTGACCGGAGAGTCATCTCGGTCATGTCTGCATGTCTCCCGAACCCATAGGGTCTACACACTTAAGGTTCGGTGACGCTAGGGTTATAGAGATATTAGTATGCGGTAACCCGAAAGTTGTTCGGAGTCCCGTATGAGATCCCGGACGTCACAAGGAGTTCCGGAATGGTCCGGAGGTAAAGAATTATATATAGGAAGTGCTATTTTGGCCATCGGGACAAGTTTCGGGGTCACCGGTATTGTACCGGGACCACCGGAAGGGTCCCGGGGGTCCACCGGGTGGGGCCACCTGCCTCGGGGGGCCACA
The DNA here is from genome assembly GCF_003073215.2 of Triticum urartu. Lineage (NCBI taxonomy): Eukaryota > Viridiplantae > Streptophyta > Magnoliopsida > Poales > Poaceae > Triticum > Triticum urartu. Next base: position 579,006,856 of record NC_053026.1, on the reverse strand, counting down.
TGGGCTGTAGGGGGTGCGCCTTGGCCTATATGGGCCAAGGGCACCAGCCCCAAGAGGCCCATGCGCCAAGAGAAGGGGAAAAGGGAGAGTCCTAAAGGGGGAAGGCACCTCCGAGGTGCCTTGGGGAGGATGGACTCCTCCCCCCCCCTTGGCCGCTCCCTTCCTTGGAGGAAGGGGCAAGGCTGCGCCCTCCCCCTCTCCCTTGGCCCTATATATAGTGGGGGAAAAGGGAGGGCAATCTAATCTAAGCCCTGGCGCCTCCCTCTCCCTCCCATGACACATCTCCCTCCTCTCGCAGCGCTTGGCGAAGCCCTGTTGGAATCCCGCTACTTCCACCACCACGCTGTCATGTTGTTATATCTCCATCAACCTCTCCTCCCCCCTTGCTGGATCAATAAGGAGGAGACGTCGTTGCTCCGTACGTGTGTTGAACGCGGAGGTGCCGTCCGTTCGGCGCTAGGATCATCGGTGATTTGGATCACGACGAGTACGACTCCATCAACCCCGTTCTCTTGAACGCTTCCACGCGCGATCTACAAGGGTATGTAGATCCACTCCTCCCTCGTTGCTAGATGACTCCATAGATTGATCTTGGTGACACGTAGGAAAATTTTGAATTTATGCTACGTTACCCAACAGTGGCATCATGAGCTAGGTCTATGCGTAGTTTCTATGCACGAGTAGAACACAAAGTAGTTGTGGGCGTTGATTTTGTTCAATATGCTTGGCTTTACTAGTCTTATCTTGATTCGGCGGCATCGTGGGATGAAGCGGCCCGGACCAACCTTACACGTATGCTTACGTGAGACCGGTTCCACCGACTGACATGCACTAGTTGCATTAGGTGGCTGGCGGGTGTCTGTCTCTCCCACTTTAGTCGGATCGGATTCGATGAAAAGGGTCCTTATGAAGGGTAAATAGCAATTGGCATATCACGTTGTGGTTTTTGCGTAGGTAAGAAACGTTCTTGCTAGAAACCCATAGCAGCCACGTAAAACATGCAAACAACAATTAGAGGACGTCTAACTTGTTTTTGCAGGGTATGCTATGTGATGTGATATGGCCAAAAGGATGTGATGAATGATATATGTGATGTATGAGATTGATCATGTTCTTGTAATAGGGATCACGACTTGCGTGTCGATGAGTATGACAACCGGCAGGAGCCATAGGAGTTGTCTTAATTTATTTATGACCTGCGTGTCAACATAAACGTCATGTAATTACTTTACTTTACTGCTAACTGTTAGCTATAGTAGTAGAAGTAATAGTTGACGAGACAACTTCATGAAGATACGATGATAGAGATCATGATGATGGAGATCATGGTGTCATGCCGGTGACAAGATGATCATGGAGCCCCAAGATGGAGATCAAAGGAGCTATATGATATTGGCCATATCATGTCACTATTATTTGATTGCATGTGATGTTTATCATGTTTATACATCTTGTTTACTTAGAACGACGGTAGTAAATAAGATGATCCCTCACTAAAATTTCAAGAAGGTGTTCCCCCTAACTGTGCACCGTTGCGAAAGTTCGTCGTTTCGAAGCACCACGTGATGATCGGGTGTGATAGATTCTTACGTTCACATACAACGGGTGTAAGACAGATTTACACACGCAAAACACTTAGGTTGACTTGACGAGCCTAGCATGTACAGACATGGCCTCGGAACACAAGAGACCGAAAGGTCGAGCATGAGTTGTATGGTAGATACGATCAACATGAAGATGTTCACCGATGTTGACTAGTCCGTCTCACGTGATGATCGGACACGGCCTAGTTGACTCGGATCATGTAATCACTTAGATGACTAGAGGGATGTCTATCTGAGTGGGAGTTCATAAGATGAACTTAATTATCCTGAACATAGTCAAAAGGTCTTCGCAAATTATGTCGTAGCTCGCGCTTTAGTTCTACTGTTTAGATATATTCCTAGAGAAAATTTAGTTGAAAGTTGATAGTAGCAATTATGCGGACTAGTTCCGTAAACTGAGGATTGTCCTCATTGCTTCATAGAAGGCTTATGTCCTTAATGCACCGCTCAGTGTGCTGAACCTCGAACGCCGTCTGCGGATGTTGCGAACATCTGACATACACATTTTGATAACTACGTGATAGTTCAGTTAAACGGTTTAGAGTTGAGGCACCGAAGACTTTTTGAAACGTCGCGAAACATATGAGATGTTTCGAGGGCTGAAATTGGGATTTCAGGCTCGTGCCCACGTCAAGAGGTATAAGACCTCCGATGATTTTCTTAGCCTACAAACTAAGGAGAAAAGCTCAATTGTTGAGCTTGTGCTCAGATTGTCTGAGTACAACAATCATTTGAATCGAGTGGGAGTTGATCTTCCAGATGAGATAGTGATGTTTCTCCGAAGTCATTACCACCAAGCTGCTAGAGCTTCGTGATGAACTATAATGTATCGGGGACATATATGATGATCCTTGAGATATTCGCGATGTTTGACACCACAAAAGTAGAAATCAAGAAGGAGCATCAATTGTTGATGGTTGGTGAAACCACTAGTTTCAAGAAGGGCAAGGGCAAGAAGGGATACTTCATGAAATGGCAAATCAGCTGCTGCTCTAGTGAAGAAACCCAAAGTTGAACCCAAACCCGAGACTAAGTGCTTCTGTAATAAGGGGAACAACCACTGGAGCAGAATTACCCTAGATACTTGGTAGATGAGAAGGCTGGCAAAGTCGATAGAAGTATATTGGATATACATTGTGTTAATGTGTACTTTACTAGTACTCCTAGTAGCACCAGGGTATTAGATACCGGTTCGGTTGCTAAGTGTTAGTAACTCGAAATAAAAGCTACGGAATAAATGGAGACTAGCTAAAGGTGAGCTGACGATATGTGTTGGAAGTGTTTCCAAGGTTGATATGATCAAGCATCGCACGCTCCCTCTACCATCGAGATTGGTATTAAAACCTTAATAATTGTTATTTGGTGTTTGCGTTGAGCATAGACATGATTGGATTATGTCTATCGCGATACGGTTATTCATTTAAGGGGAATAATGGTTACTCTGTTTATTTGAATAATACCTTCAATGGTCTTGCGCCTAAAATGAATGGTTTATTGAATCTCAATCGTAGTGATACACATGTTCATGCCAAAAGATATAGGATAGTAATGATAGTACCACCTACTTGTGGCACTGCCACTTAAGTCATACCGGTATAAAACGCATGAAGAAGCTCCATGTTGATGGATCTTTGGACTCACTCATTTTTGAAAGGATTGAGACATGCGAACCATGTTTTTTGGTAAATATGCATGAAGAAACTCTATACAGATGGATCGTTTGGACTCACTTGATTTTGAATCACTTGAGACATGCAAATCATACCACATGGGCAAGATGACTGAAAGCCTCGTTTTCAGTAAAATGGAAGTAGAAAGCAACTTGTTGGAAGTAATACATTTTGATGTGTGCAGTCCAATGAGTGCTGAGGCGTGTAGTGGATATCGTTATGATCTTACTTCACAGATGATTTGAGTAGATGTTGAGTACATTTACTTGATGAATCACGAGTCTGAATTATTGAAAGGTTCAAGTAATTTCAGGGTGAAGTTGAAAGATCGTTGTGACAAGAGGATAAAATATCTATGATCATAGAGATGAATATCTGAATTACGAGTTTGGCATAGAATTAAGACATTGTGGAAATTGTTTCACAACTAATACAGCCTGGAACACCGTAGTGTGATGGTGTGTCCGAACATCATAACTGCACCCTATTGGATATGATGCATACCATGATGTCTCTTATCGAATTACCACGATAGTTTATGGGTTAGGCATTAGAGACAACCACATTCACTTTAAATATGGCACCATGTAATTCCGGTGAGATGACACCATATGAACTATGGTTTAGAGAAACCTAAGTTGTCATTTCTTAAAAGTTTGGGGTTGCGACGCTTATGTGAAAAAGTTTCTGGCTGATAAGCTCGAACCCAAAGCGGATAAATGCATCTTCATAGGACACCCAAAACAATTGGGTATACCTCCTGTCTCAGATCCAAAAGCAATAAGGGATTGTTTCTGGAATCGGGTCCTTTATCGAGGAAAAGTTTCTCTCGAAAGAATTGAGTAGGAGGATGGTGGAGACTTGATGAGGTTATTGAACCATCTCTTCAACTAGTGTGTGGCAGGGCACAGGAAGTTGTTCCTGTGGCACCTACACCAATTGAAGTGGAAGCTTATGATAGTGATCATGAAACTTCAGATCAAGTCACTACCAAACCTCATAGGATGACAAGGATGCGTACTACTTCAGAGTGGTACGTAATCCTGTCTTGGAAGTCATGTTGCTAGACAACAATGAACCTACGAGCTATGGAGAAGCGATGGTGGGCCCGGATTCTGATAAATGGCTCGAGGCCATAAAATCCAAGAGAGGATCCATGTATGGAAACAAAGTGTAGACTTTGACAGAACAGCTCGATGGTCGTGAGGCTATTGAGTACAGATGGATTTTAAAAGGAAGACGGACAATGATGGTAAATGTCACCATTGAAAAGCTTGACTTGTCGTTAAGATGTTTTTCGACAAGTTCAAGGAGTTGACTACGATGAGACTTTCTCACTCGTAGCGATGCTAAGAGTCTGTTGGAATTATATTAGCGATTACTGCATTATTTATGAAATCTTGCAGATAGGATATCAAAACATTGTTTCCTCGACGATTTTTGAGGAAAGGTTGTATGTGATACAACCGGAAGGTTTTGTCAATCCTGAAAGATGCTAATAAGTATGCAAAAGCTCCAGCAATCCTTCTGAGGACTGGAGTAAGCATCTCGGAGTTGGAATGTATGCTTTGATGATGATCAAAGATTTTGGGTTTATACAAAGTTTATGAGAAACTTGTATTTCCAAAGAAGTGAGTGGGAGCACTATAGAATTTCTGATGAGTATATGTTGTTGACATATTGTTGATCAGAAATGACGTAGAATTTCTGGAAAGCATATAGGGTTATTTGGAAAGTGTTTTTCAATGGAAAGCCTGGATTAAGCTACTTAAACATTGAGCATCAAGATCTATAAGGATAGATCAAAACGCTTAATGGTACTTTCAAATGAGCACATACCTTGACATGATCTTGAAGGTGTTCAAGATGGATTAGTCAAAGAAGGAGTTCTTGCCTGAGTTGTAAGGTATGAAGTTAAGACTTAAAGCTCGACCACGGCAGAATAGAGAGAAAGGATGAAGGTCGTCCCCTATGCTTAAGACATAGGCTCTACAATATGCTATGTTGTGTACCGCACCTGAAATGTGCCTTGCCATGAGTCAGTCAAGGGGTACAAGAGTGATCCAAGAATGGATCACAGGACAGCGGTCAAAGTTATCCTTAGTAACTAGTGGACTAAGGAATTTTCTCGATTATGGAGGTGGTAAAAGAGTTCGTCGTAAAGGGTTACGCCGATGCAAACTTTGACACTAATCCAGATTATTCTGAGTAGTAAACAGGATTCGTATAGTAGAACAGTTATTTGGAATAGCTCCAAATAGAACGTGGTAGCTGCATCTAGGAGATGACATAGAGATTTGTAAAGCACACACGGATCTGAAAGGTTCAGACCCGTTGACTATAACCTCTCTCACAAGCATAACATGATCAAACCCAGAACTCATTGAGTGTTAATCACATGGTAAATGTGAACTAGATTATTGACTCTAGTAAACTCTTTGGATGTTGGTCACATGGCGATGTGACCTGTGAGTGTTAATCACATGGCGATGTGAACTAGATTATTGACTCTAGTGCAAGTGGGAGACTGTTGGAAATATGCCCTAGAGGCAATAATAAATTAGTTATTATTATATTTCCTTGTTCATGATAATCGTTTATTATCCATGCTAGAATTGTATTGATAGGAAACTCAGATACATGTGTGGATACATAGACAACACCATGTCCCTAGTAAGCCTCTAGTTGACTAGCTCGTTGATCAATAGATGGTTACGGTTTCCTGACCATGGACATTGGATGTCATTGATAACGGGATCACACTAGTAGAAAACGGACCATTAGTACCGGTTTGTAAGGGCCTTTAGTGCCGGTTATGGAACCGGCACTAAGGTTTCAGCACTAAAGGCCCCCCCCTTTAGTATCGGTTCGGCACGAACCGACGCTAAAGTGCCACCACGTGGCGTGAGCTCGCGCCCTGGTACGGGGGACCTTTAGTACCGGTTGGTGTTACCAACCGGTACTAAAGGTTTTTTTTTTGAATTTTTTTTTTTTGAAAATTTTGGAAAAAAATTTTGTTTTTTTTATTTTTAATTTTTCTGAATTATTTGATGATTTAGTCTCTAATCACCTCTCTTAACTACTCAAGTGTGGATCACTCATTCCAAATCATCTAACTTCCCGACCGGTCACCCATCCCTCTCACTACTCCAGCCCGAGCACGCTTAACTTTCGGTTCTATTCTCCTTCGTTTCCGAGTCTGCACTTGTTGTTTTCCTGACAATAGTAAGATGTCAATCCTATTAACCTTCAGGAATTTTGCTTGAGCATGAAGTGACACATTTCACTATTTGAGTTTGAAACTATTGTTTTAAAAAACAATAATTATTTAGTAACACTAATATTTCTTGAATAATTAGTTTGACCATTGTTTGACCACAGTTTGACCAGATTTGACGAAAATTGAAATAACTAAAATAATTATTTAGTAACACTAATATTCTAGAATAATTAGTTTGACCATTGTTTGACCACAGTTTGCCCACTGTTTGAATATTTTTCAATTTTTTCCACTCTAGATCTTAAAAGCCCCGTAACTTTTTTCTATTAGGTTTTTGAGGATTTTGCAAATGTTTAACGGGATTCCCCCAGTTAAATTCGGATGTAACTTTTCGAGTAGATGATTTTTCATATAAAAAACTTTTTCATCCGAATTAGTATGCAAAAGTTATGCCCATTTTTACAAATTTCAGAGAGATTTTGCAAATAAAGTCAAAATTCACATTTGCAAATTTTCCCAACAACTAGACCACATATCACATGAGAAACTTATTTTCTTTTATTTTTTTGACATTTCCATTATTTTCTTTTATTTTTTTTAAACTGAAAAGGCGATCCACATGGGGGGGTAGAGTTTGAAAATGGGACCTTTAGTACCGGTTCGTGGCATGAACCGGTACTATAGGTTAGACCCCTTTAGTACCGGTTCGTGCCACGAACCGGTACTAAAGGTTCAACACGAACCGGCATTAATGCAAATCCTTTCGAACCGGCAGTAATGGTACCATTAGTACCGGCTCAAATACAAACCGACACTAATGTGCTTCACGTTTGACCCTTTTTCTACTAGTGTCACATCATTAGGAGAATGATGTGATGGACAAGACCCAATCCTAAGCCTAGCACAAAGATCATGTAGTTCGTATGCTAAAGCTTTTCTAATGTCAAGTATCATTTCCTTAGACCATGAGATTGTGCAACTCCCGGATACCGTAGGAGTGCTTTGGGTGTGCCAAACGTCACAACGTAACTGGGTGGCTATAAAGGTACACTACAGGTATCTCCGAAAGTGTCTGTTGGGTTGGCACGAATCGAGACTGGGATTTGTCACTCCGTGTAAACGGAGAGGTATCTCTGGGCCCACTCGGTAGGACATCACCATAATGTGCACAATGTGATCAAGGAGTTGATCACGGGATGATGTGTTATGGAACGAGTAAAGAGACTTGCCGGTAACGAGATTGAACAAGGTATCGGGATACCGACGATTGAATCTCGGGCAAGTATCATACCGCTAGACAAAGGGAATTGTATACGGGATTGATTAAGTCCTTGACATCGTGGTTCATCCGATGAGATCATCGTGGAACATGTGGGAGCCAACATGGGTATCCAGATCCCGTTGTTGGTTATTGACCGGAGAGTCATCTCGGTCATGTCTGCATGTCTCCCGAACCCGTAGGGTCTACACACTTAAGGTTCGGTGACGCTAGGGTTATAGAGATATTAGTATGCGGTAACCCGAAAGTTGTTCGGAGTCCCGGATGAGATCCCGGACATCACGAGGAGTTCCGGAATGGTCCGGAGGTAAAGAATTATATATAGAAAGTGCTATTTCGGCCATCGGGACAAGTTTCGGGGTCACCGGTATTGTACCGGGACCACCGGAAGGGTCTCGGGGGTCCACCGGGTGGGGCCACCTGCCCCGGGGGGGCACATGGGCTGTAGGGGGTGCGCCTTGGCCTATATGGGCCAAGGGCACCAGCCCCAAGAGGCCCATGCGCCAAGAGAAGGGGAAAAGGGAGAGTCCTAAAGGGGGAAGGCACCTCCGAGTTGCCTTGGGGAGGATGGACTCCTCCCCCCCCCTTGGCCGCTCCCTTCCTTGGAGGAAGGGGCAAGGCTGCGCCCTCCCCCTCTCCCTTGGCCCTATATATAGTGGGGGAAAAGGGAGGGCAATCTAATCTAAGCCCTGGCGCCTCCCTCTCCCTCCCATGACACATCTCCCTCCTCCCGCAGCGCTTGGCGAAGCCCTGTTGGAATCCCGCTACTTCCACCACCACGCCGTCGTGTTGTTGGATCTCCATCAACCTCTCCTCCCCCCTTGCTGGATCAAGAAGGAGGAGACGTCGCTGCTCCGTACGTGTGTTGAACGCGGAGGTGCCCTCCGTTCGGCGCTAGGATCATTGGTGATTTGGATCACGACGAGTACGACTCCATCAACCCCATTCTCTTGAATGCTTCCGCGCGCGATCTACAAGGGTATGTAGATCCACTCCTCCCTCGTTGTTAGATGACTCCATAGATTGATCTTGGTGACACGTAGGAAAAGTTTGAATTTATGCTACGTTACCCAACAGAAATCAGCAGAGGTAGAAGTCAAAAAGGAACATCAAGTGTTGATGGTGAATAAAACCACTAAGTTCAAGAAAGGCAAGGGTAAGAAGAACTTCAAGAAGGACGGCAAGGGAGTTGCCGCGCCTGGTAAGCAAGCTGCCAGGAAGAAGCCAAAGAATGGACACAAGCCCGAGACTGAGTATTTTTATTGCAAGGGAAGTGGTCACTGGAAGCGGAACTGCCCCAAATACTTAGCGGACAAGAAGGCCGGCATCACGAAAGGTATATGTGATATACATGCAATTGATGTGTACCTTACCAGTACTCGTAGTAGCTTATGGGTATTTGATACCGGTGTGGTTGCTCACATTTGTAACTCAAAGCAGGAGCTGCGGAATAAGCGGAGACTGGCGAAGGACGAGGTGACGATGCGCGTCGGGAATGGTTCCAAGGTCGATGTGATCGCCGTCGGCACGCTACCTCTACATTTACCTATGGGATTAGTTTTAAACCTCAATAATTGTTATTTAGTGCCAGCTTTGAGCATGAACATTGTATCAGGATCTTGTTTAATTCGAGATGGCTACTCATTTAAATCCGAGAATAATGGTTGTTCTATTTATATGATAGATATGTTTTATGGTCATGCTCCGATGGTGAATGGTTTATTCTTAATGAATCTCGAGCGTAATGCTACACATATTCATAGTGTGAATACCAAAAGATGTAAGGTTGATAATGATAGTCCCACATACTTGTGGCACTGCCGCCTTGGTCACATAGGTGTCAAACGCATGAAGAAGCTCCATGTAGATGGACTTGTAGATTCTCTTGATTACGAATCATTTGACACGTGCGAACCATGCCTCATGGGTAAAATGACCAAGACTCCGTTCTCAGGAACAATGGAGCGAGCAACCAACTTATTGGAAACCATACATACTGATGTGTGCGGTCCAATGAGTGTTGAGGCTCGCGGTGGCTATCGTTATGTTCTCACCCTCACTGATGACTTGAGTAGATATGGGTATGTCTACTTAATGAAACACAAGTCTGAGACCTTTGAAAAGTTCAAGGAATTTCAGAGTGAGGTTGAGAATCAACGTGACAGGAAAATCAAGTTCTTGCGATCAGATCGTGGGGGAGAATACTTGAGTCATGAATTTGGCACACACTTAAGAAAATATGGAATAGTTTCACAACTCACGCCGCCTGGAACACCTCAGCGTAATGGTGTGTCCGAACGTCGTAATCGCACTCTATTAGATATGGTGTGATCTATGATGTCTCTTACCGATTTACCGCTATAATTTTGGGGCTATGCTTTAGAGACTGCCGCATTCACTTTAAATAGGGCTCCGTCGAAATCCGTTGAGACGACACCGTATGAATTATGGTTTGGGAAGAAACCTAAGCTGTCATTTCTAAAAGTTTGGGGATGCGATGCTTATGTCAAGAAACTTCAACCTGAAAAGCTCGAACCCAAGTCGGAAAAATGCGTCTTCATAGGATACCCTAAAGAAACTGTTAGGTATACCTTCTACCTCAGATCCGAAGGCAAGATCTTTGTTGCCAAGAATGGGTCCTTTCTAGAGAAAGAGTTTCTCTCGAAAGAAATAAGTGGGAGGAAGGTAGAACTTGATGAAGTATTACCTCTTGAACCGGTAAGTGGCACAGCTCAAGAAAATGTTCCTGAGGTGCCTGCACCGACTAGAGAGGAAGTTGATGATGATGATCATGAAACTTCAGATCAAGTTGCTACTGAACTTCGTAGGTCCACAAGGACACGTTTCGCACCAGAGTGGTACGGCAACCCTGTCTTGGAAATCATGTTGTTAGACAACGGTGAACCTTCGAACTATGAAGAAGCGATGGCGGGCCCGGATTCCGACAAATGGCTGGAAGCCATGAAATCCGAGATAGGATCCATGTATGAAAACGAAGTATGGACTTTGACTGACTTGCCCGATGATCGGCGAGCCATAGAAAATAAATGGATCTTTAAGAAGAAGACAGACGCGGATGGTAATGTGACCATCTATAAAGCTTGTCTTGTTGCTAAGGGTTATCAACAAGTTCAAGGAGTTGACTACGATGAGACTTTCTCACCCGTAGCGAAGCTGAAGTCCGTCCGAATCATGTTAGCAATTGCTGCATTCTATGATTATGAGATATGGCAAATGGACATCAAAACGGCATTCCTTAATGGTTTCCTTAAGGAAGAATTGTATATGATGCAGCCGGAAGGTTTTGTCGATCCTAAGAATGCTGATAAGGTGTGCAAGCTCCAACGCTCGATTTATGGGCTGGTGCAAGCATCTCGGAGTTGGAACATTCGCTTTGATGAGATGATCAAAGCGTTTGGGTTTATGCAGACTTATGGAGAAGCCTGCATTTACAAGAAAGTGAGTGGGAGCTCTGTAGCATTTCTCATATTGTATGTGGATGACATACTGTTGATGGGAAATGATATAGAATTCTTGGAAAGCATAAAGGCCTATTTGAACAAGTGTTTTTCAATGAAGGACCTTGGAGAAGCTGCTTATATATTAGGCATCAAGATCTATAGAGATAGATTGAGATGCCTCATTGGTCTTTCACAGAGTACGTACCTTGACAAGATATTGAAGAAGTTCAAAATGGATCAGTCAAAGAAGGGGTTCTTGCCTGTATTGCAAGGTACGAGATTGAGCATGGCTCAATGCCCAACCACGGCAGAAGATAGAGAAAAGATGAGTGTCGTCCCCTATGCCTAGGCCATAGGGTCTATCATGTATGCTATGTTGTGTATCAGACCTGATGTAAACTTTGCCGTAAGTTTGGTAGGAAGGTACCAAAGTAATCTCGGCATGGAACACTGGACAGCGGTCAAGAATATCCTGAAGTACCTGAAAAGGACCAAGGAAATGTTTCTCGTTTATGGAGGTGACGAAGAGCTCGTCGTAAAGGATTACGTCGATGCTAGCTTCGACACAGATCTGGATGACTCTAAGTCACAAACCGGATACATGTACATTTTGAATGGTGGGGCAGTAAGCTGGTGCAGTTGCAAGCAAAGCATTGTGGCGGGATCTACATGTGAAGCGGAGTACATGGCAGCCACGGAGGCAGCACACGAAGCAGTCTGGAGGAGTTCATTACCGACCTAGGAGTCATACCCAATGCATCAGGGCCGATGACTCTTTTCTGTGACAACACTGGAGCTATTGCCCTTGCCAAGGAGCTCAGGTTTCACAGGAAGACCAGGCATATCAAGCGTCGCTTCAACTCCATTCGTGAAAGTGTTCAAAATGGAGACATAGAAATTTGTAAAGTACATACGGACCTGAATGTAGCAGATCCGTTGACTAAACCTCTCCCTAGAGCAAAACATGATCAACAGCAAAATTCCATGGGTGTTCGATTCATCACAATGTAACTAGATGATTGACTCTAGTGCAAGTGGGAGACTGTTGGAAATATGCCCTAGAGGCAATAATAAAATGATTATTATATTTCCTTGTTCATGATAATTTTCTATTATTCATGCTATAATTGTATTATCCGGAAATCGTAATACATGTGTGAATACATAGACCACAATGTGTCCCTAGTGAGCCTCTAGTTGACTAGCTCGTTGATCAACAGATAGTCATGGTTTCCTGGCTATGGACATGGGGATGTCATTGATAACGGGATCACATCATTAGGAGAATGATGTGATGGACAAGACCCAATCCTAAGCTTAGCTCAAAGATCGTGTAGTTCGTTTGCTGTACTTTTCTGAATGTCAAGTATCATTTCCTTAGACCATGAGATTGTGCAACTCCCGGATATCGTAGGAGTTCTTTGGGTGTGCCAAACGTCACAACGTAACCGGGTGACTATAAAGATACATTACAGGTGTCTCCGAAAGTGTCTGTTGGGTTGGCACGAATCGAGACTGGGATTTGCCACTCTGTATGACGGAGAGGTATCTCTGGCCCACTCGGTAATGCATCATCATAATGAGCTCAATGTGATCAAGTGGTTGATCACGGGATCATGCATTACGGTACGAGTAAAGTGACTTGCTGGTAACGAGACTGAACAAGGTATTGGGATACCGACGATCGAGTCTCGGGCAAGTAACGTACCGATTCACAAAGGGAATTGTATACGGGGTTGCTTGAATCCTCGACATTGTGGTTCATACGATGAGATCATCGAGGAGCATGTGGGAGCCAACATGGGTATCCAGATCCCGTTGTTGGTTATTGACGGAGAGTCGTCTCGGTCATGTCTGCTTGTCTCCCGAACCTGTAGGGTCTACACACTTAAGGTTCGGTGACGCTAGGGTTGTAGAGATATGAGTATGCAGTAATCCGAAAGTTGTTCGGAGTCCCGGATTAGATCCTGGACGTCACGAGGAGTTCCGGAATGGTCCAGAGGTGAAAAATTATATATAGGAAGTGTAGTTTCGGCCATCGGGAAAGATTCGGGGTCACCGGTATTGTACTGGGACCACCGGATGGGTTCCGGGGGTCCACCGGGTGGGGCCACCCATCCCGGAGGGCCCCGTGGGCTGAAGTGGGGAGGGAACCAGCCCCTAGTGGGCTGGTGCGCCCCCCTCTTGGGCTCCCCCTGCGCCTAGGGTTGGAAACCCTAGGGTGGGGGGGCGCCTCCACTTGCCTTGGGGGGGCAAGCCTCCCCTTGGCCGCCGCCCCCCAAGGAGATCCCATCTCCTAGGGTTGGCGCCCCCCCAGGGGGCCTATATAAAGGGGGGGAGGGAGGGCAGCCGGACCTGAAGTCTTGGCGCCTCCCTCTCCCCTGCTACACCTCTCCCTTTCGCAGAAACTCGGCGAAGCCCTGCTGCGATCATTGCTGCTTCCACCACCACGCCGTCGTGCTGCTGGATCTTCATCAACCTCTCCTTCCCCCTTGCTGGATTAAGAAGGAGGAGACGTCATCCGCTCTGTACGTGTATTGAACGCGGAGGTGCCGTCCGTTCGGCACTTGGTCATCGGTGATTTGGATCACGGCGAGTACGACTCCATCATCCCCGTTCTCTTGAACGCTTCAGCTCGTGATCTACAAGGGTATGTAGATGCACTCTCCTCTCGTTGCTAGTTGACTCCATAGATTGATCTTGGTGAAACGTAGGAATTTTTTTTGTTTTCTGCAACGTTCCCCAACACTTTCGCAGTCTTGCAGCGCAGAACCGCCACGCGTTGTTCTCCCCCGTCATGAGGGAGTGCTAAAGGATCGTCGCGAGGAGCTCGTGGTCCAAATAAACCGGCACGAGCAGGCCTAATGGGCGGACAACACCTCCCCACGACCGCCCTCCCCCTTGCCCGTTGCCGCTCACGGCGTGCGGCCCGCGACTAGGATTCGGGTGTCCGAGCCGGCGTGGCCACTAGGACCCATCGGTCGCCCGGGGTAACCTTCCGGAGCAGGTAGAGAAGGCGGAAATGGATGCGGCGGGGCGATGGACGGGAAGGTATGCGGCTTCATAGACGAGACCGACCATTCTTGTTGTCCGCACTACGTCGCCGGGTGGCAGGGAACTACACAAAGCCTGAGCTTCCGCCGTCGCCAAGGCCAAGCCGCATGACGAGCTCCTCCATGTCATTCGGCTCTGCATTGCGCCACAGCGACTACTAGCCGTCGTCGACTCCACGACCGGAAGTTGCATTGATGCCGTTGTAAAAAGGGGAGTGGACGAGATGAGGAGGAGACAAAAAAAATGGAGTGGAGCGAGTTGTTTGGCTTCCGTTTAGGATTCGTCCATGTGAGGATTAATGTGAGGTCCGAGTGGGCCAGCAACAAGGGCCTGTTCGACATGACAGATGCACTCGGGCACGTCCGAGCCTCACCATACCCACTCCATATGTTGGTTGGGTTTGAAGGGTGCTGATTAACACAGACGTGTGTGTGCGGTTTAAGAAGTCCGACTGAGTCATGGTTTTGTGAGGGAGCATTGGTCGAAACGTTTGTCCATTCTTTTAACATAGTACAGACGTGTGCATTCATATATATGCGCATACATTCATCTCTATAAATACACACTCATACCCTATCCTTATGAGCACCTTCGAGAGACTGAGTTGGCATTTTATCTTGAGATTGACGAAGTCACCAAAGATAGTCCACGGGAACATCTCCTTTTACTGAACGCGCATCGCCGCAAATCTCAAAATAAATTCAGGAACAAATGCAAGCACCAAGACTTGAAGTCGCATGGGTTAGGATCCACCTAACCATCCAACAACATGAACATCCGTCCATTGGAAGAGCTTGTCTGCATATGGTTTTACACATAGTTTCAGAACAGCGACGTAGAACGACCGCCGCTAGCTCGTCTTACCTTTTGCGTGTAACACACGCTCGGTTTTCCGTTTAGCAGTGTTGACACCGCAAGCCGGACGTGTTCGTTGGCCGTCTTGGGCACAGATGCGGATGCCACTCCTACTAGGAGGCTGTTTGGTTGCTACCTGACCGACGCGCGTTCGTCTTCGAGCCACCGTTATAAGGTTCCACCCCCACGCACAACCAAACGCAACCAAACAGCCTCGCCCCCTCCCACCAAGATCACGCAGGTCCCGGCGCCCCAATACAGACCGGCGGGAGTCTTCGAGGACTACGTACGTAGCGGCGATGGACCATCGGCGACGACGCAGAAGCGCAAGTGCCCCGACAAGGAGGAGACGGCCGGCATGTGCGCCAACGGCTGCGGCTTCTTCGGCGCCGCCGCCACGGGCAACATGTGCTCCAAGTGCTACCTGGACCACGTCGTCATCGGCACCGCTAACACCGTGGCCGCCTCGACGGGGCCTCCGGCGAAGAAGGCCAAGATGATCGTCGCCGTCCCGTCCTCTGATGGTGCGGCCGCCTCCTCCACCGCCGCCGCGGCTGACTCCTCCGCGAGCTCCGTGAAGCAGCCGCCGGTGGCGGCGAACCAGTGCGCGACGTGCCGCAAGAAGGTGGGGCTGCTGGGGTTCCGATGCCGTTGCGAGGGCACCTTCTGCAGCGTGCACCGCTACTCGGAGAAGCACGACTGTGGATTCGACTACAAGACCGCCGGCCAGGAGCAGATCGCCAAGCACAATCCGGTCGTGGTTGCGGACAAGATCACCCGAAGGATCTGACGCCAGCAACAAACCAGCAGATCAACGGCCAACCGATAAAGCAGTAGTCATGGCGGCCTCGAGGATATAGATCGATCGATCTTCTTTGTATTTTCTTGGAACGTGTAAATCTTAGTTTGGACTTCGGAGATTGTACTGTGAACAAATGTGGTTAATTCATGAATTGATCAACAAGAGAATTTAGTTCATATGTTGGTTAACTGTGACCGTATGTACAAATAAACTGAGTATAATTACTTTGGTACCAAATGTGATATACATCTGAAATCTAAAATGGCCAATCTATTGCATGTGGGTCATTGCGGTGAAGACTAATCCATGTCAATATTTGACCTGCTGAGGTGAACGAGGGACCCACCTATCAGGCACTAATTTTCTTTCCCCTTTTTCTTCTGTCCTTCCTCGTCTCTTCCCTATAAGGATGGCAATTTTATCCATGGACATGGATACCCATGGATATCCAACCCGAATGGATAGGGTTTGAATATGCTTTTGCGCCCATGAGCAGCGTCCAAACCCGACCCGGTTACTCGTGGATAGGGCATAGACATAATCTTGTACCCGTGGATATATCCAAACCCGACCCGACGGTCTGACTTAACAAGCAATATTCTGCTACCCTCCCATAGTCACATGTCCCATTCTAATTTTATCCTTTATCTAAAACATCCAAAAGAAATTACACAATCCCCACCGTAATATACTCCAACACACCTTCTCATCCTATTATCTACACTAATTAAATGACTTGTCATTGAGAATCGGTGCCATCTCCTTGAGTTACTCCTCTCACAGACCTAGAGGTGGCCGCCGCTGCCAGCCGCTACCCCCACGTAAGGTGGATCGCTGCAGCAGCCACTACTGGCCTGCGACAACCCAGCTCCATATCTCCTTGACCCCTCCGTCTTTGCTTTTCCACACACGCATTGATGCATGGCCGCAGCAATGGGACAATGCAAGGGCTATGACTGCACGGCGGGGAGTAAGCACGCCAATGCGGAATGCACATTGTGCAATGAGTTATGTCTTATGTATAGGTCTTGAGAGGACCCGATGGATATCCAATGGGTATGGATATCCATCGGATTTGGACATGGTCACAATTTTTCGCCCATGGATTTTTTTACGGATGGGCTGGGACTGCCTCCATGGATATGGATATGGATTTTATATTGTTCAACCCGATCCAAACCCGATCCATTGCCATCCTTACTTCCCTACGCCGGCCGCTCCAGAGGCGGGCGCTTGAGCGCGTATTTTTTTACCGGGGAGAAAGGGAGGTGACACCGGGAGGGCCCGCCGGCGACGGCCGTGCCACGCGCACATCCGCCCTTCCGTACGTTCCCGCGTTGCACGGAACCAGGTCCTCAGACAGTTTATTATATTCTATACTAGTAGTTCCCCATTAGCCACCTTAACTGTCAGAGGCTGTTTGGGTTGTTGTGGTTCAGTCTGAATTCTGGACAATAAGGCAAACATCCATAAAGCTGTGTGTGCTTTCCGAGTTCAACAGTTTCAGCACTACTTGATTTGGGGCTCTTAATCGGATTTTTATTTTATTCTTGCCTTCTTAGATGATCTGCACACGACAGACCCTTGACTGGCTGAAGCTGTTCTTCCACTGCTTCCTGTACTGCAATAGCATCCAATACAACATCAGGAAAAATGCCACTCTCCTCGTTTGCACTGCAATTACATGTGTTTGCACTGTGTCTTGTCCTTGCTTAGCACATACATGACCAGGTGCAATTTTTTTACCCAGACTGAAGCAAAGACCATTAGTGCGTCTGTACTCCTTCAATTGTTTAGCTCTCCGCAATTCCCCTGAATTTGCATGTTGCTTGCCATCAAATATACTATCTGAATTGTTTAGCCCCCATTTATCATGTCGATTCTAGCTGGCGTCCGACTCACTCGCCACGTAGGACCGATGATGGCCCAACCTGTTAGTATATATGGTGTAAAATAAGTAAAATGATAAGAAAAGTAGAGGTGTCTTCAGGAAGCCAAAGTAATTTTGTGAAATCGGAATGTTGTTAACAAAAGCAACTCGTACATAGCTAATTTCTGGTTCGAAAATGAAGTACACATGTAACTATAATGAAACCAAAATAACAAGGATTAGACCAACTAAGTCCTCCAGTTGTAGCTGCCCAAGTGCGCACTTAATTATGTTTAATCATCATGCATGCAGCTCCAACGATTCTAGCTCGCGTTGTTGGTGGCGAAGCAGAACTTCCTGACTTCGCCCGGGTCGGTCCCGGTAAGCACCTCGATGCTTCCCATCTTCACCATAGCCCCCGCGAACCTGGCCATCGACGCGATGGGGTTAGCAGCGTTGTCGGCTACCATGGCCGCCGTCTTGTTGCCGGTCGTCGGTGTCTGGTCCATCAACGTCTGGTCCGACGTGAATAACACCTGCCCAGAGGCCACGTTATGGTAGAACTGGTTGCTCAGCTTGTTCGGGTCTGTCACGCGGTTGTTGCTCACGGAGATGAATCCCCCGCCGTTCCTTGGTGGCGGGCACACCTTCTTGAGCGCCGCAGCGAAGGTGGCGTTCATAGTGGGGTCGACGGTGGGGTACAACCGTGGGGTGACAAAGTTGCAGTGTGTGAGGCCGAAGGAGTGCGCGCCGGAGAGCACCACCAAGTCCTCGGCGTTGAGGCCTTTGGCGGCGAAGTTGTCAAGGAGTTCTTGGAGATGAAACGCCGGGGATGGAATGCCTTGGAAGACCTCAGCTGCGACTGACTGGAAGCCGTCGAGGCGGCCGGATGGCATGTGGAAGGTGAAGCCGCCTAATGCGGCGACGGAGTCGCGCGCGGCAAAGGCCAGGATGTCGGCACAGGAGACGACTTCCGGGCAGACGGCCTCCACGTCGGCCTTGATCTTGTTCATTGCATCGTAGCCGCGCAGAGGGATTGCTGTTTTCTCAGTCTGCGTGTTGTTGGTGGTCTGGTCTAGCAGAATGGAGGCATCGCAACCCTGCAAAAGGTCCTTATAAATACACTTTTCCAGATTTGTACGTATCTATGTATATGTCAGTAAAAGTTCATGGTAATATATAGTACTATGATATGTCCATCTTGACAGTTTTAACCTATTCTTGAATGTTATTACGTAGTTAAAATTAGAAAGTTCAATGCATGCTTTCTAAATAGTTTGATGTACTACTATTCAAGAAATTCAATAAAGGATATAGGAGTAGTAGTACTGTATGTTTATATAGAATAGAAATGTCACATGTGAAATTCATATAGATTTGCAATGGAACCCCAAGTGTTCCAAAATGTAGCGTGGCATGCATGTGTTTTCATTGAGGTACGTACCCTGACAAAGCAATCGTGGAAGAAGAGGCGAACAAAGGCAGCGCCCATGGTGGGGTCACTGCGGATCATGCCTTGCACGGCGCTCCGCACCGTGTCCTCGGCTTTCGGGCACGACGAGTAGTAGAAGCCGTGCTGCAGCCCGGCGGCCATAGACACAGAGCTCAACGCAGCGGCCATGAGCGCCATGAGCACCGCAACCTTGTTGGATGCGGTCGCCATCTCCTTGTTGTTCACGTACTTCTGTTTGCGTGTGTCTAATGAAAGAGACTTGCAGAGGGAGTGCTTGATGGTGACAATAGTGTGGTTTCGATGAGTATTTATAGATCACGAAGACTATGAGGACGAACACGTACATGCATGACCTTATTAGCTAGTGTGTTCAGCGCATACAAAGAATTCGTCTGAATGATTAGGAGGTTGGTTACCGTACCACACTGGTAGTTGAATTATATGGACGCGTTGACAATGCCACATGATATCATATTATTCCATGGAAGATTAGGAATCGCAAGCATACAGAAAAATATGGATGATTAGTTCGTTACAGCATGTTGACACTCTTTTTTTGGCGTGGGACGGGGACAGCATATTTTGACTCTTGGGCTTGAACTATGTTGGCAGGAGATTAATCCAGCTCCGTTGATGACCTTGTTAACACTCTCACCGGCAGTTAGGGATAACACAATGCGTCTTCTCAATGATTAAAATCTCTCCCTCTCTTTGCCATGCAAATGCTAATCACCCACCGACTAGCACGAAGACAATGAACCGGAGACACGAAGGCAATGAACTCGACATAAAACAGGCACTTGCCGTGGGCATTCTCTCCCGATAATCAAGGCGTCTGTTCGTTGACACGAACGTCAACTTGACTTAAAGGGTGGTTAGCAGAGTATGTATCACTATCCTTTATTCGTTTGGGATCGACTCGATTCAACCTCAACCCCAACGTTGGTTGGTGGTCTCCACCACCGCCGCAAATTAAGCTGGCTTTTGTTCGTTGGTCTCCACGAACGTTCGTATGCCAGATGAACATGAAGCGCACTAAACATGATTTTGTTCACGATCTATAATTGATTTTGTAACATGCCCTGCTAGCTTGCATGCAGGAGTTGAGTGTGCAATTCTTTCTTTTTTTTGGTTATAGAGCGGAATTGTGCTAACAAGAACCAATTAGTGCACAAGTGGATCTAAAACATAATTTTGTCCATGATCCTTAATTGATTTCATAAGTGCACTCTTGGGTTCCATGGAGGAGTTGACCTGCGGTGTACGTACGTTGTTGCGGTGATATAAATCATTGTGCAGATTTGCGCTAACAAGACCAAATTAATGGATGAGGGGATCTAAAACCTAATTTAGTTCATGATCCTTCATTGATTTTGCAAGTGCGCTCTTGGTTTGCATGGAGGAGTTGACCTGTTGTGCACATTGCTGCCGTGACATAGATTATAGTGCAGAATTGTGCTAGCAAAATCAAATTAATGTATGAGTGGATCTACAACACAATTTGTATCTGTTTACTTTTTGCACCTTTGTTTTTCATTCACATTTTATTTTAATTTTTATCTTCTTTCGATTTTACCTTGTTACTATATTTTTTATAGTTCAATTTTATTTTGTTAGAAAATACTGGAACATTTTATCAATGCACATGAGCACATACATAATCATTCATGATTTGATAAAACCAGGAACTTATTTGTGAATGTATGTTATTTTAATGTAGGGAAAATTTCCCAAATATTAAATGATTTTTTACATTCAATATACGAACATAATATTTATGTCGTCCATGAACATTTTCACTTTTTGTTATATGATTTTCATGATATAATATGATTTTTACAATAAATAAATCTATTAAACACATTCTATGAAAAAATATAAATAAGTAAAATTACGAAAATTATTGGGCCACACTAGTGGCCGACCCATGTAGGAACCTTTCAGGCTTTTGAACGAGTATATCGGGTCACCTGCAAACGCACACAGGGCGTTCCACCTGGGCCGGCCAAATCGCACATATGTAAGGGCATCTTCAACATGTTGTATGTTAGTCTTGTTGGTAAAATGTTCATGTCATCAACCAACAAGCTATCATACAACTACTCCAATGGATTGTATGTAAGCTACCCAATAGATGGTGAGAAAATAAATGTGATTGCTCTCTATTTTACCTTGGAGCTTGTGTAAAGGTTGTTGGTTAATCTACATATAACTTTGCTCTCTCTTCACATTTAATACATGCCACATCATCACTATGTCCTAAGTGGCAAATTTACCAACACCTAACTTACAACTATTGGAGATGCCCTAAGGCGCCTGTAGCGACTCATGTCGTGTAATGTCGCGTTTTTCCATCCTGTAGTTGTACTGTGGCGGTCCGGGTTTTATAAGACAAACTTGTAGTTGGATGGTTAGGTGGACAGTGATATCTCCAGCCCACAAGGGTTCAAGTCCTGATGCTCGCATTTATTCTCTTGAAGATGCTCATGAGGGTAATGAATGCGTGCGTGTGTTTATAGGGATGAGTGTATACGCGTATTATGAGCACATGCGTCTATGTTCAAAGATGTTCTAAAAAAGCATTGTAGCAGATCAGGTTACTGTAGCAAAACAGTTTGAGTGAAAACATTGTTTTGAATGATGTGAAATCAAAATAAGTGATTTTTTTAGTTGAGTGAAATGAGTGTTTTGTATTAAGTGAAATCAATGATTCAGAATTTATTTAAATCTGTAGATTCAAATGAGTGAAATATGTCAATAAAAGGAGTGAAAATTGTTCTTTTTGAAGATGACTGAAATTGTTTATTTGAGAACTGAGTGAAACAAGTCTTCTGAAATGATTGAAAGTGTTTTGAAATGAGTGAAATCGGAGTTTTGAAATGAGCGAAATCAATGTTTTGAATATATTCTACACTCCTGAGTTTTTAAGAAACGAGTGAAATCTGTTTTTAATAAATAAGTGAAATATGTTTCACTAATTTTAAAAATGGATTACAACATATTCCAATTTGATCCCGTCTTAAAGATCTCGACGTCAGAAATTGAAATATGTAAACAGATTTAAAAATAAATTTTGTTTCATAAGATACCTATGAATGAACATCTCAGAAGAACATAAAGTAGTACTTGATTTTCTATGGATGAAGAGAGATAACCATGTGCGCATGCACCCAATATCTCATGCTCTGACTCGCTGGCATAAAGCTAATACATCTGACACCATTTCTAAGTGTATCTTCTTTTTTTGCCGGGTAAAAACGAGTGTATTACTCAAGAGCGTGGAGCTTCATCCCTCCACAGACTAGGGATGTTAAGTGGACCCGAGCAGAGCCAGACCATAATTTGGTCTTCTGATCACCCAAAGTTAGCTGAAACATGACTAATATTATTTTGCTCTCTGGAAATGTGTGTAACCCTACACTCCCGCTCACCCATCAATCTCTTCACCTTCGAAATGACCATGGCATATTGTGATCGATCCTTGCTCCTAGCATTGATCAACGAGACCGCTTGGAGACTATCGCATTCCAAGACGACTGGAAGTTCCATCCATTGGTGTGCTAGAGCCAGCCATTTCATGCATCCTGCACGCTCTGCATGAAGGGCATCCGGGCACAGCCACAAGGATCTGCAAGCCAAAAAAATGATGTCGCCATTTTGGTCCCACGGCACCATTCCCGTACCTGCTATCCCATCTTCTGGATTGAAAGAGCCATCCACATTCAGCTTCGCCCAGCTCACCGGCAGGGGACTCCAGTTGCAGGTCGGGAATGGGTTATGGAGTACATACCAGTGCGCTCGAAATTTCAGTGCACAGGAATTTTCTAGAGTAATGTCTCCTAGCATTTTTGGTGAGAATCTCGAAGCCAGAATGAACTATAGATACAGGCACGGGAGGTCCCGAGCACGGTAGATTTTCCGCCCCGGATCAACAACAATATTAATGGGCAATTTAATTTATATAGGACGAGTCGAGCAACTAATAAATCGTCATGATACGGGGAACATTACATGAATCCAGCAGTGTGATTGATCACACCGTACGTGCACGATGTGACTAGTAAAGAACAGACACGAACAACGTAGTTGATACAGGGCGCTGGCCGGCAGCGGCAGGTCATCATCACTTGGAAACAAAGGGCCGCCTGGACTTGTGAGGAGTAGACGACGATGGCACCGTCGACCACGGAGCTGGTGCAGGCGCAGGCGAAAGCGCGTCCGCGGCGAGGATGGTGACGTTGAGCTTCAAGCCCATCTGGCAGTGGTTGCCCACGGTGCAGATGAACCACCTCCTCCCCGCGTCGCCGAGGTGGACCTGGTCGGCACCGGACCTCCAGGCGGCGCCGCCCTTGGTGTTCTTGCACGCCTTGAAATCCGGCCCGCTCACCTCCACCACGTTATGGAGGGCCTTGTTGTACTTGAACACTGCAAGCACGCGCCCGCATCTCCGTGAATCAGTAAAGCAGTTCAATCTCGTTTGTGCAGCGAGAACGAAGGGCACATGGTAATGGCTAATGGACGCATGATTACCTAGCGCGTCGCCGACCGTGAACTGCTTGCTCTTGGACCAGGTGGTGTAGTCGAACCCGAGCGTCCACCCACTGCCGTCGCCCACGGGGTGGACAGTGGCTGAGGCGGCGAGCAAGGGGAGGAAGACCATGGCGAATGCCACCGCCACGACAAGCATCTGCTTGGAAGCCATGGAGATCGTCGAGCCCCGAAACTCAAACTACTTCTTCCTATTTACTTACTGCTCTCAGGCTGTACTATGGTGTGATGACTGATGAGAACAAATTAAAGCACACATACGTGGTTATATAGAAGTGACAATGATCTTGTACATGCATGGGAGAAATAGTCAAGACACAGGGTGGAACTAGTAGCCCCTCGTCGGAGTTACCAATGGAGGGGTTGTATTGCATGGTTGACACGGTCCGCATCTTCCTTTGCAGCCCTTCGTCCAAATGTCATCTGAGAGCAGAGGTTTGACACGTTCGCCAGACCCATCAGGACAGGAGCAAGAAACAACGGGTAGTAAAAACAAGATTTCAAATACTAATTTTGCTCTCTTGTATTCAATTGATGAATGAAATTTTCGGAAAGAACAAATATGTACCTCTGTGTTTACACTGGCTCTCTTTAGAAAAGCCTAGCTACAATTACTGATCGATTTTGTTTCTCTTTGGAGAGCTTGATACGCTCCACGTTACCTCACTACAGCTAAGATGAGGTTGAAATCAAAGAGGTGGAGGCAAGAGGCTAGATTTAGTCTTCCTGCAAATTATGCTAATCTTATCTTAGCGATGCCACATAGAATAATTGCTGAGATGAAAGAAAGAAAAACAAAAAGGGCATGCCTTCTCTTAGCTAAGAGTTGATCGGTTTTTTTTAAATGCCATTATGGCTAAGAGTTGATCTCTTAATAACAAAGATAAGACATTCGTCCAATCATACAAGATGCTTCCTTAAATTCACTTATTTTCTAGTTTAATTGTGATGGTCCTCTAATTTTGTGATCTCCAATCATTAATTGCTAGAGAATGCACAAAAAGATCAGCCATTGTAACAAATCAATGAAAAGATATGCAAGATTTGTGATGAGAAAGGACACCACTTGGTTGCGCTCGTGCGCTCCACCTCTACCAGGGCGCACACGCTATTATTGGAAAAGCTTTTCGGTGTCTCGCAACATTCCAAGTAAGGCAAAAAAGTGGACGCAGATTAATTGAGATCGAGCTCATATGAGCTCAGATGAACAAAAAGATTTAAAATACTCAGAAACTTTTATGGGAAAAATTGATAAATGTTATAAATGCTTGCAAAGTTTTATCATAGAATGACATTCGTGGAAGTCGTGGCAAAAAACAAAACAAAATCAGCATTCCAAAATTAACCTTTTTGGAGCATCAATTTTTTTTGCCACGACTTCCACGAATGCCATTTCATGACGAAACTTTGCAAGCATTGGAAACATTTGTCAAAGTTTTAGAACAAAAACTTTCAGAAAATTTTGCATTTATTTTTTTAAAAATAGATTTTACTATTCACTCCAGCTTATACTCCCTTCATTCCATAATGCAGTGCATATTAATTTTTTAGGAAGTCAAGCATGTCTATGTATGACCATGTTTATTGAAGAAAATGTTGACATCCAAAATTCAAATTTAGTATCACTAGATTCATCATGAAGTGTACTTTTATATTTGATTTATTTACTATTTTATATGTTGGTGGTTTATTTTATAATCTTGGTCAAACATAGACATGTTTGACTTTTGCAAAACTAAATACGCACTACGTTGTGGAACAAAGGGTGTATGAGCTCGAGTTGAGAAGGACACTTTCGCAAAGAAGTGGTTTTTACGTGATCCCTTTCTCACTTGCAGAGACAATCCAAACAACCAGCGTGATACTACCAAGCTCAACTATACATACATATACCGTTTCTTTTGCTGGGGACATACATATATATACCTTTCAAAATAGACGATGTGAACATCATGCAAAACCTATAATGGAATGGAAATAAAAAATCATATTATTTGTTAGTGGCGTGTCCAAACTATAATTCGCCTAGCTACACTGGAGTTCCTCGTCACTAGACATTAACACGTTCCTACGAATATTTTTGAAAGCAACTTACTATGATAAAAAGCAAGTTTTACACTGTAAATCAGTTTTTTCTGTCGCAAACTGATAGGTTGATCATTTTTGACAAATGTGTGTATGGAAAGCAAGATTTTTTAAGTAGATAATCTTTTACACGTTGTTAAAGATATTTTTGTACAATTATCAGAGCTTGGATTAATACTTTTGAAAATAAAATTAGTGTGATGAAAAAGCAAATCTGTAATATGAACTTGAATTTCATCATACTAAATTACTTTTAGACATTTGTATATGCACTAAAAATTCCATGAAAGTAATTTAATGATATGCAAACATATATATATATATATATATATATATATATATATATATATATATATATAGAAGAAACTTGAATTTTACCCACAACAATTCGTAACAAATGATAGGTTTGTTGGCTTGTGGTGGAAAAGCATGTTTATATCAAAACTTTATTTTCGTAACACAAGCTTTTATATTCCACAGAAATTGTGAAGGCATCTTTTGGTGGCTATTTTAATGAGATGCAATCAACTATATAGGAAAAACTTGCTTTTAATCTAAACAGTTCTTAACTTATCAGTCCAGTCTAGAAAAGAGCAAAAAATTTAAGTTCGAAACTTTCTTTTGGTGACACGAAGTTGTGTTTCGAAAATATTTGTCGGAATATGTCCTCAGGTGAACTAGTTTCGAAGATCTTATCTGTGAGGAACACAGCGGTCATTTACTTTTTTGACTTCGACACTCGGGTTAAAGTAATTCAAACTAGAAAAATTTAATATGTTTACATGTCGGTGACATCATCTATCTTGTTCAACACTGATAACTTTACTAAACAAATGAAATTAATCTTTGGCCAAAGAAAAATGCAAGGGCTCAAATTAGAGAACAACAACGAAAATGCTGATACATAACAGGCAGCACGACCACATACACATATACACTAAAAAAACACGACGCGACGCTCTCGGTCGCTCACATATATAGAAGATCGTTGGGGTCGTAGCCTAGAGCACGAGTACGGCCATGGCGAGCGCAGCGACCGCGGCCGCTGCCTCACCGAAGCGCGCCTGCAGCTTGCCAGCAGGGTTGGTCGGGGCTGGCTGGGGACTCGGCGGGGCGGTCTCGAGGATGGTGATCTTGAGCTTCATGCCGTCCTCGCAATGCTGCCCGACGCCGCAGAAGAACCACTTGCGTCCGGCCTTGTCGAGCGTGACCCGGTCCTCGCCGGTGGCCAAGACGACGGCGTTGGCCGGCTGGTTGCACTTGAGGAAGTCCGGCCCGCCCACCTCCACCACATTGTGGGCGGCGCTGTTGTACTTGAACACTGCAATATATTAACACAAGAGCGCGCGGCGAGCAGTTTAGTTTCCGACGGAACCAAGACAGAGAGCGCGCCGTGTTGTGAAGCATGGCGAGATGGATCCGCGGCGCGTGGTCGGATTAATGGTTGTGTGATTGCTTACCTAGCGTGTCGCCGACGACGAACTGGTTGGTCTCTGCCCAGGCCGTGTAGTTGAAGTTAAGGGTCCAGCCCTTGTCGTCGCCGACCATGTGCTCCGTGGCGACGGCGAGCCCCGGGAGGAAGGCCACTGCGAGGGCGGCCGCGGCGACCACGGCGACGAGCATCTGCTTGGACGCCATCGGTCACTGACTGAGTAAGCAGCAAAACTTGTTGCTAAAGGGGAAGGATCCTGTGATGGGGTGGACGCAGCTCGTGTGTTTTGCTTCTAGCTCTAGATTTGCATGTATATATAGGGAGGGAGAGACAGAGATCAGTGATGAGTACACGTACGTGGTACGTATACGTATAGTAATCACCGTTGGCACTGGAGCGCTTCTTGTCTCTGACTGGACCTATCAGCTGGCAGCTGGCCGATGGCGGCAATGGTGTGACGAATTGAATGCGTCCGTGTGGTGCCAAATGTAGCATTGCCTTGGTTTCATCGGAACATAGGAACAGTATGACCCAGATGCTGATTATTGGTCGTGTAAAATAAAATGTCGTCCTCCTCGACCTGTGTTTCATGGGTGTTGGGTGGGACGTGGCCTTGCTTTGGCACATGTTTTTAGTGTAGTGGGCCGGCCAGGTTCGTCGTCGACGTTAGGGATGATTCGCAGCGTGGCAGAAGAACATCATCGCACCGGAACGTGCGTCACATGGCGCGTTGTTTTACGAAGCGGTGCAATAAATCCCCTCGCGATCTTTCAAAAAAATAAATCCCCTCGCTCCGGTACTGGGGGCAACAAGCATCATAGGATTCAAGATCTGAACGATGGTATCGACCACCAGCTTCATCACCGCTTCATCTCTCCTCCGCCAACACTCTCAATGGCAGTACATCCTATCTACCTGATTTAGCGATCGATGTAGGCTGGATTTAAACTTCGCACATTCGATTTAGCCTTCGATTATGGGTGTCGATTAAAAGCATGATTTGGCCGTCCATATTAGTTGTTGAGAATATAAGCAACTTTTTGATTAATTTTGTTGAGTATACGAGGAAGTATAGAATAGACTAGGATTTGGTCTTGCTTTGTCTTATAATTCAAATTGGTCATTGTACTCTTATATATATATATATATATATATATATATATATATATATATATAGGAAAAAGCAAACCTATGCAACAATCTTGTGGGGGTGGCAATCATAACCACATGTTCTGCTTGGGATCCGGTCCAGATCTTTCCCCTCTTATCATTTCTAACATTTTAGGTGGATCAAATTTATTTCCTCTTTTAGACGAAGTTGGACCACGTCTGCATGTGCATAGCCACTAGGCCCAGCCCGTAGGCTGGCATGCCTGCACCGTGTCAGACCTTGACCCATGATCGAAGGGTTCCCAACTGATGGGAGGTTCACCAGACGTCTGATGGTGCCTAGCACAGGAAAGGTTCGTGCATTTGGAGAGGCTGATTGCAACCCAACAAAAAGATCATAATGTGTTTACTGCTAACGAATTGACTCCATGCAAATGGGGAGGCTGAGTCTGCAAGATTCAGTAGTTGACGTATCTGTAGAACCTATATGCTTACCAGTGCTAAAAGAAGCAAAATGATACCCCCTAGTGATTGTCTCATGCCAATAGAAGCCCATCGATTGGGAGACTCAAGCTTCATGAGGCACTATATAGACCCTAGATTAAGTTGTAAATATTATTACTAACTACTGAATCCTAGTCAGTACCATTCCAGTCAATAAGCGTACTATGATCGTCCAGAGCGAGAGTAAATACATCAAACTGTCATCAATAGCAGCTAGCTTTTGCACACCAGGATAGCTACGTTCCAAGATACACGTAGTGTGGTAACACAAGTCAACACTCCACGGCGAATAGTGGCGAGGCAAAATCAGAACATGGGGTAGCGAGCTGTGAGAATAGCAGACCCAAAAATGGCAAGAAACAGGGACAAAAAACAATGGGGTAGCAGACACCCCACTTTGTCTAGTGTTAGGGCTACCACGGGTTCTCCTAGGGCAGCTGCCGCTCCATGCCATTCTTCTGCTTCGCTTCTGCCTGTTGGTCTGGCGTTTTCCTACGATGACAACGCTTTGATCCATACGGATCAGTCGTCATCAGAATCGCTCTGAGTTAATCCCTGAAAAATCGCTTTGATCCATACGGGTCAGTCGTCGTCAGAATCGCTCTGAGTTAATCCCCGAAAACTCTTCGTCACGAGCCATGGCCACGCCGTCCCGAACTCCACCTTCACTGCTCACGTGAGGGCACCTCGAAGGCAACGCGAGCGGCGACCTTGGCAAACACGGATCCACCTTCTCTCCCTCTCACAAATTGGTTGGTTCCTCGGTTAATCTTGCTCGCCATTTTTTTTGCACTTCTGGATTACGTGATTTTTTGAACTTTCCTTGTATTCAGTTTGATCTCGCGGTTATCATGGACACCGAGAGGCCCTCTGCGATTTTCTATTTGCGAGTTTGGGGAGCCGCTTGCCTCGACCTGCACCGTGGTTCGGTAATGGTTTTTGGTTGCATATTGATCTATTTGTCTGAACTTCTTGTATATCTCTGAACTTTTTTTATCTGTTCGTGACCTTAGAGCCAAAAACTTTTGTTCAATCTTTTCAATGCATTCCTCCTGGGCGCACATGTATCAAATGGTTGTGCTCGTGTGCCTAATTTTTTGGATGCTGATTAGTCTATAAACACACGCGTCTCTGGCCGAATTTGTTTTTTTTGGTTGCAGGTTGAGGGACATACCATGCGGCTGTCGCGCTTGGAGACTTCATTTATCTGTCCTTTGTCCGTGAGCATTCTTAGTTTGTATTTCCTTCATTACCGAAAGTACATTTCTACACCCAGGAGCAAATGCTCCTGGTGTGAACAATAACATCAAAAAAATAGAAAAAATATTTAAAAAATTCTGAATTTTTTTTGTGACATACTTCCACAAATGTTTGTTGCGCATGCAAAATTTCATTGCGAAATCACATTTGTGGAAGGCATGCCGAAAAAAACAAAATCAGAGCTCCAAAATGCTTTTGTAAGTAACATTTTTAGAGCACCGATTTTGTTTTTTTACCATACCTTACACCAATGTGATTTTGCGACAGAAATTTTGCATGCACAACAAACATTTATGAAAGTATGTCACAAAAAAATTTCAGAATTTTTTGAATTATTTTTAAATTTATTTGATGTTACTGTTCACACCAGGAGCATTTGCTCCTGGGTGTAGAAACTCCACGTAAATATAAGTCTTTGTGAGATTTCACTATAACTACATATAGAGAAAATGAGTGAATCAACACCTAAAGTGTATCTATATACATTCATATTTGGTTCATAATGAAATCTCTACAAAAATCTGTATTTAGGAACGGAGGGAGTACATGATCTTGCAAGTCACATTTGATTACATACTAGATTTAAATAGCTTCCGGTTGGAGCTTCTGATGATGAGTTCTTTGGCTATATGCACACTACTACTTGTATCAAAGCCACTTCTTGGAGTTGAGTTTCACCCTTGGTTACACTTGGCTATTATGTATTCCCTCTGTCCCATAATTTGTCCCATAATGTAACACGTTTTTTGACACTACACAAAAACGTCTTACATTATGAGGCAGAGGGAGTAGTTACGTTGTTTGAAACTTTTTTTATACTATAAGAGCATGCGGCCGGGTATAGCAAGTCTTGCTCCCTATACGTCAACGTGACTGGTCATTCCTCAAATGCACGCATCCACAGTTGGATACTTCAAATTCGATACCCCAAATCCACGCTATCCATGCAACATGATGAACGAAACTACATAGATAACAAAACAAAGCAAAAAACGAAACATAGATCAACGAAATTATATAGGGGAATATATACATCGCAGTTCATCGGACCAAAATACACACAGTTTATCGCGGACAATCTAGGATCTAAACTAAAATAACTAAACAGGGACGAAGATGATTGGGGGAAATTACCATTTCCTCACCGGCACCTTCCCCTTGCAGTCATCGGTGCGTCTGTACCCCTTAGTGTTGGCGTCGGCGGTGAAAGGAACATCATCGTCGGAGCTGGAGCCGTCAGAGAGGTCGGACTCCTCATCGGAGGAGATGACACCGGTCATGCTCCAGGCCGCGCGCAACTACGCCTTGGCATACGGGCTGCCTATGATTTCGCCGCCTCCTCCGCGCTAGCCTTGCGGTTTTACTGCTCAATGGTGAGCCAGAGGGCTTTGGCGTTTTTGTGGCGGAGTCCCCTTGTGTCGGTCTTCATCGACGTGAGGGAGCGGCAGAGCACTGTCGCGAGGAGCTAGTCCTCTAGATCCATTGGCGCGCACGCACGGTTCCGACGTGCGGCCAATGCATCCCCACCGCTGCCACCTCCTTTGCCTGCTGCCGTTCGGTGGCATGCAAAAAATTCCTCCGATTCACGTGTCCATGTCCTGGCCAGCACCGGCACGGGCACGAGTACCTAGTGGTGGTGCGTCCTGCTCGCTACGTGTGTGGTCTAGCCTCTAGTTATATCTAATCTGGCCGGTGTGTCCTGCTCGCTGTGTGGCAGTGGAGATCAGTGGCGGTACCGTGCACACTGGTAGAAGGGATAGAGGGATTGGCGGAATATGATGGATGTATTATTGAGCCTCGAGAGCGAGTATATATTGAGTGCAAGACTTGGAGGGCAAGAAGCCTCTCTGGGAGATAAGGTAGGAGACAAATTACAAATCCTAAACTACCAAATACATGTATACCAAATATATCTCTAACATCCCCCGCAGTCGTAGTGGTAGCGTTGCGAACAACGGGAGCGTCGCAGACGATCGGACTAGAAACGTGTGGGTGTTGCCAGCACCAGGCATGCGTAGATGGACAAAGACGAAGTTGATGAAGCGCCGCACCAGGCTTCCCAGGCCAGGGACACGCTGTGGACGAAGGCACGCATCGGTGTCGCCAGCACGAAGGAGGTGGAGGGGCGGTTGTGGTGACTACGGGGGTAGCGGCGGCGGCAACTGAAGAAGAGCAGTGACGTGGCCGACTCGAGCCTGACGCAGCCGGCTCGAGGAAGCCGACGATCCTGATGTAGCCGGCTGAACGCAGCTGGGGACGAGGCCGGCGAGGCAGACCGCGGGGCCGCCGTGCAGATGCGATGGAGGCAGGTGGCGATGGAGAGTTCCCAGTCAGATCGGGGCGGCGACGGCCGGCGCAGGGTGACGGCCGCTGCAGGGCGAGGCCGGGTAGATGCGCGGACGATGGTCGCGAGGGGCCGCCTGCCGTGTGTGGCCGCCGGGTCGGTGCAGGAGCTGGTCGATTGCACCGGTGTTGGAGTAGAGACGCATGGAGCTTAGATCGGAAAACCAAAAAGAAAAACGTCAATCAAGGTGACCGGCGGGAGAGAGAAAAACCCAGAGCAAGGGCTCGGGAAAAAGACTCTCTAGGGCAGCCGATCAACATGAGCAGCGGACGAACCCTAGGTACGGGCGATGCGCAGGGCGGAAGCGGCAGCAATGGCTAGAGTTGGATCGGTTAGGCTGATACCATGTTAAAAGGGATAGAGGGATTGGCGGAATATGATGGATGTGTTATTGAGCCTCAAGGGCGAGTATATATTGAGTACAAGACTTAGAGGGCAAGAAGCCTCTCCGGGAGATAAGGTAAGAGACAGATTACAAATCCTAAACTACCAAATAAATGTATCCCAAATATATCTCTAACACACGCAATGCTAGATGGAGGTTTGTCCAGCAGATCCGGGTGAAAAACTTTGCTCTTGGCTAGTTTCCAAGGCCAGCGATGGCAACGCTCTTCCGTTTCATCCCCTTCTCGAAGGAATTGCCGTGGAGAAGCTCCAGACCACTGCCTCCGGGGGAAACCCTAAATCAGTCGATCGGATGACAGCGGCACTAATGTGTCGCTCCCCGCTTGGGGGCGTCATTCTTGGAGGTGTGTGCGTTCTTTGAGGGGGTGTCACTCTTGTGTGGTATCATCATAATGACATGGGAACCTTCAATTCCCATTGCCCAGACCTTACATAATCGTATGTGCGCACTCTTTTAATTCGACCGGGCACCTTTTTATACCATGAGTGTTGTACCAATTGGAGCACCACTTGAAATATAAGTTGATAGAGTTGGTATAAGAGGAAACAACAATTATGAACTAACAATTGTAAGTGAGGCATGAAAGTTATATAATGACACGAGAACCTTGATTTTCCTTTGCCCAAACCTTGCACAACCCTATGCGTGCACTATTTTTTATTGGAGTGAGCACCTTTTACCTTGAACTCCCATCTTTCTTTCTCTCATCCCTTTGTGTGTGTGTGTCTGTGTGTGTGTGTTGGTTAGTTGGACTGATTAGGATTTAATCTAGACGCCAACACTTGATGTGATTAAGGCCGCTTGAAATATACCCCTCGCAGTTATCTAGTATCCTCATACCTCTATAATGACATATAACCTTTATTTGTCATTGCCTAAACCTTTACACAACATATATGTGCACTCTTTTTATCGAAGTGGGCACCTTTTATACCATGAACTCCTGACCTTTCTCTCTTTCCACGTCAGTATCCCATCTCTCTCTCTCTCTCCACCTGTGTGTGTGTGATGGTCTGACTCGGATTTAATCTAGGCGGCAACACTTGATGTGGTTAAGGCCACTTGAAATATAAGTTGATAGAGTTGGCATAAGAGGAACAACAATTATGAACTAATAATTGTAAGTGAAGCATGAAAGTTATATAATGACACGAGAACCTTGATTTTCCATTGCCTAAACCTTGCACAACCCTATCTATACAATCTTTTCATTAGAGCGGACACCTTTTATACCTTGAACTCCCATCTCTCTTTCTCTCATCCCTTTGTGTGTGTGTGTTGGTCTATAGACTGATTAGGATTTAATATAGGCACCAACACTTGATGTGGTTAAGGCCGCTCGAAATATGCCCCTCGCGGTGATCTAGTATCCTCGAATCTTTATAATAACAACAATGTAGTCATGAAAGCATACTTAGCATTGGTAATGGAATGCATGACTTCTGACTCCAGCGTCCTGAAACCAACGAAATGAAAGGTGCCAAACCATTTGTAGTGCATACAGACAATAGATGTTCATCTTTGCTAAAAATAGATCTGATGGATGAACGGTTCAACGCCAAGAAAACAACAAAACATATAGTGTAGGGTTACCCAAACGGTCCATACTCGTGGCCCAATGCTAGAAAGAAGATGCATGCATACTCTGAATATTACTGCCATCGCAGCACATAGGTTGCCATTTTGGTCCGGTGCTCTCTAAAGTTCAGCACGTGGCTTCCCCTTTGGTATATGCGATCTACCATAATTCAATATATAGGTACCTTATCCATATAAATGTTCGGATCTTGATGCAAATCAAGGGTTCCGATAGCACACTCTGCTGCTAGTGTAGATAGGAAAGCCGTTCTCTCTCTCTCTATATATATATATGTATGCCCACGAGGCTTAAGCAATACAAACAACGATTTCACCAATCTCTCTCTATCTCATCTAACATGATAGGTCCCTTGTCTCCGCATACCCGGTGCCGGCAACACCGATGTGTGCCTTCATCCACGACATGTCCCCGGGCCTGACAAGCCCGGTCGACGCTTCATCAACTTCGCATTCGTCCATCTACGCATACTCGGTGCTGGCAACACCGATGTTTGCCTTCATCTACGATGTGTTTCGGGTCTTGACAAACCCGGCGCAACGCGTCGTCAACAACACCTTCTTTCCGGCGCACCACTACTTTGACACCACTATGCCCATGACTAACTCAGTGCCTCCTTGCACCTGCGGCTCCATGACGACTTCCTCGACACCGGCTACCCCGACTCGACATTGACCACGGCATTCTTCACACGGCTACCTCAATCATGGCTACACCACTCACGCTCTCGGCTACATCGACAAATGGCACAAAGGGCTACTACCTTGCTTGAGCAACCTCGTCGGTTTCAACTCCAACAACGACTTCCGCGTTGCATTAACCGTTACGACTAGGGGGGGGGTCCGTCGACTTACCTTCGGATTCTTCTCCATTCTCCTCGTCTGCGTCGCTAATGTTGTAACTGCGGGGGGATATTGAGTATATGATTATTACGAAGTATAGGATAGACTAGGATTTGGTCCTTGCTACTTCTTGAGCCACTTGGTAGTTTTTTTGTTGTGGGAAAACTTTCAATCTATTCGTCATCAATCATGATAGTACAATGAATAGTAGAAATTAGAAAAAATTACAACCAGATTCATAAATCACCTAGCGACAACTACAAAAACTTAAACGAGCCGAAGGCGCGCCACCATCATTGCCCCTCCCTCTGTGGAGCCGGACAAATCTTGTTTTTTTTTTGTGAAAAGCTTGCTAGGCCTTTGTTGATTAGCTAAAATGTTTGCGGGAATTACAACTGGGTCATGCGCTGTACCCAGCCACAAATGCCTCCCAACAGGAAGGGAAACACCATACCTAGCTAGCTTGTGAACTTCATAATTCGCAGCTCGAGGTTCAAAAGATAAATAACAACATGCAAAGGAATGAGAAGTATCTAAAATCTCTTGAATGATAATACCATGGTCCCCTTCAGATTTTTTATGTATATGATGTACCACCTGTTTCAATCCGAAGCAACTTGGAGGTGTAACATGCCAAAATCTTGCACCAAAGAAAGATCCTCCCTGCATGCAATTGTTGGGATTTACGATAAGGTGCGACGACTGTAAATTAAAATTTCCTACCCGCAGAACATCCAGGAACATGCTAACAGAGATAGATCATAGATCGTTACCACTAGACATGCAATGCCATGCAACGGAAATAAAGTTGTGGCAGTGCGTCTGCGCGAATCGTCACCTCGTCCAATCTTCCTCGAACGACTGGTCATCGGATCCCACGTACTGGTTCACCGGAGAGGCGGAAGTGCACCATCTCTAACGGTATTCGCGCGTGCAGGAGGAACACTGTGCGGCGGACTGCTAGGTCCGATCACACAGCCGGCAGCGAGTGGAGGTGGCTACTTGCAACACATGCAAAGCCCTAGTGACGGCGCCAAAGCGATCAACCGAATGAGTGTGCCGCACCTCCACTATATATAGGCATCCGTAGCGGGTTCAACACTTGAGCCTCGCACGGATCGTAAAGCCCAATTCTGTTCGGCCTGGATCCGAGTACGAGTAGAACTAGAAGAAACCCCGCACATTGCTGTGGAGACTTGTTGGAGTAATTTTTTCTACAATGAACTGAGACAAAAGTTGCATTTGTGTAGACATGAAATGGCTCGAGGTAAGAAAAAGGATAGTACATCATGCCATAATAACACATTTTAAAATATGTGGCATGGTAAATAGATCAGTTGTAATGAAAGAAGATCAGCCAGAAATATTTTTATTTTACTTGCCACAATACTAAGTGCACGACTAACATGATAATCAGTAGTGCATGAGTTACAGTAAAATTTGCATCAGAATATAACACCAAAATCATTGAATTAGTCGACTAAACACACCATATTTCTAGAAGGTCCTAATGACCGTCTTGGACTTTACATCAACAGGGAAGGGATTATTCATGAAGATTACCATTGAAAGGAAAGGAATGGAGCAATATATTTCTGCCTTTCAAGGTGAAAGGACCTACGAAAGATTAACCAAGAATGGTTGAAAGATTGTCATACCACACCGAAGGTCCAAATTAACAATAGACTACAAATCTAATAGCTTGTATTTACTCTCTTCCTAAAGCTCGGCTTTAGACTGAAATGAAAAATAAATAATATGTGGAAGATTAACCGAGAAGTAATGGAAGATTGTGATACCGCACTGAAGGTCCCCAATCACTAATTTACAATAGACCATAAATCTAATAACTTGTATTTACTCTCTTCCCAAAGCTCGGCCTTAGAACAAAACAACAAATAAATATGTGATGCTAGATAGATATTAACAATTGCCCTGCAACAAAAGCCATTTAACAAATGGGTAATCAACATACTGTAGTTAATGGAAAATCTAAGATAAATTTCCAGCATTACTCAGGATATGTAGGTCAAACAAATTGCAACCCTTTGGAGGCAAAGATGTACCCGATATAGTGATGACTCTGATAAACATAAATTTCCAGCATAACCTTAAGATGTGCAGGTCAAAAAATAGTGTAACCCTTTGGAGTCAAAGATGTACCTGATATATAGTGATGACTGATAAGAAATTGTAACCCTTTTAATATGTAATGAATGATGGCTATATATCAAAAAACTTTGTCACTATCATATTAGAACTGAATAGTAAATCGTCTATGGGCATCTGTACATGGATCGTCAAATACAATTGCCATGCAAAATATATAGGTGTGTAAGCTGAAGCTTTCAGTAGCATCTCTGGAGCACGATACCTTGAAACAACATGTCAGTTTTAGCCTTTTTGGTACATATACACAAAAGAGTAAAATGACCTTTTCATACAGAAACTTACCCTGCTGGAAACATAATCTGTGTAAGGAGGAGCGGAACATACTACTCTTGCCGTCCCAAAGTCGACAATTTGTACAATACCATTCGTTAGTCGTCACTAACAGATTTTCTGAAAGAAAATAACTGTACATAAATTTTGTCATATTATAGGCATTGGGGCATAATATAGTCTACCAAATTACCAGGTTTCATGTCGCAATGAAAATATCCATAATTATGTATGTACATATATCTCACAGAATGCCATCTGGTACTGAATATATAAACTACACACGGAGCATCTTACCTGCAACTTTTTACTTCTGCTAATTCAGATCAAAGCTTCAATCTGTGCAAAGACAATGGTTAATCTACAACAATAACAAAATTGATTAATAATTGTATGCTTAAACAAAGTGACACTGCATATGTGAATTTGGGATAGCAATGTATAAGATGAGATGGCGTATGTCAGGTACAAAATATCAATACCCGAACATGCTGGAGCATCAAAGGGGTATGGTCGTCCTAGAAATGCACGACTCTTTTTTTTTGAACCGGGCATAACCCCCTTCCATTACTGCAACATAACGGAAATACAACCAGGTCCACAGAATGAGACGGGAGAGGGGAGAGCGAGTTCAAGCACCGCCGGGAAACCTACTGCGAGCACTCGCCATCGAGATAACCCGCTGTAGGACGAAAACCCGACGACACCAAATAAGTATGTAATTTAGACGGGGCTACCCCCCAGACTGCTCACAAACGAGCACCAAAAGATAGTCCCACGCAGGGGAAGACTCCAAGGATGAACATAAACCCAAAAAGCCAATGTTGCCATCGAAAACAGACACCCCTAAGACGCAACTCTTCTCCTTGTTTAACTTCTCCAGCAAGCTTCTCAATCTTTGGTTGCAGCACAGATGCGCATCATCCTCGACGCACTGTTCTTCAGCATGTCTACTCCTGCTCGCAGATCCACCGCATCCTCCTGCTTCAGTAAACCTGCCCAATAACAGAGAAAAGCGCACATAGAGAAACAACATTCAAAAGGTGTTTTTAGATGCTTAGATTCAAACGTAGCACTATTGCGGCAGGTCCAATAGCCCAGCAAAGCGAAGCTATGCCAACTGTGTAAAAGACCTCCCCATTCGGGAAATATACATAAGACCAGAAATAAGCCTGCCACAAGCTGTTCGGACACAAATCAGTGCCGAGCATGCAAGCAATGGTTCTCCAGGTCACCTTAGCTACAGGGCAGGCAAAAAAGAGATGTTGGGATGTTTCACGCTCCCCACAGAATGAACACTTCGGATTCCCTTTCCATCCCCTTTTTCCATCACATCTCAGGTAAGAATAGAATCCTGGAACAATTGCCACATAAAGATTTTGATTTTTAGAGGAATGCCAGCCTTCCAAACCCACCCAAAATTGCACCCTACGATGTTTCTTTCTAGGAAGGAATACACCGATTTAGTCATAAAGACCGTTTTTGGACCCAAGGCCCATTTTATAATATCTGAATCATCAGAAACACAACTTTTCCTAGCGGCGTCAACCATCTGCTGCCATTGTTCTTTAAGCTCATTGCTTAATCTCCTCCTAAAGAAGGATATAAGGTCTGCCTCCAGACAGTTTTTCACAGTGCACTCAGGGGAATTGCATATCGAGAATAATTGAGGGTACTGATCCTTAAATGGTTTCTGATCACCGATATGATCGACCCACAGCCTAGCAATATTTCCCGATTGTATAATGACTTTTCTCCCAGCCATATAAAGGTCTTTCACCTTCATGATGGCTTTCTAACAGGGTGAATCACTCATCTTCATCTTAACAGATGCTATCGAAGCCCTACCAAAGTATTTGGCTTTGATGATCTCTTGCCAAAGCCCATTTTTAGTCTCCAGTTTCCACCACCATTTAGTAAGAAGGCTTAGGTTTTGTTTATGCAGATCTTTCACACCCAATCCACCTTTCTCTTTTGATCTGCATATACGAGCCCATCGCACTAAGTAATAGCGCTTTCTGATACATCTCCATCGTATCTACTTTTCCAAACACTTTTGCCCTTGTTTTGGACTCTAACTTGCATGATTTGAATGGAACTAACCCGGACTGACGCTGTTTTCAGCAGAATTACCATGGTGTTATTTATGTGCAGAAACAAAATTTCTCGGAATGACCTGAAACTTCACGGAACAACTTTTCAGAAATAATAAAAAATCCTTGCAAATGATGAAGACCAGGGGGCCCACCACATGTCCACGAGGGTGGGGGGCACGCCTGCCTCCCCAGGGCGCGCCCCCTACCTCGTGGGCCCCCTGGAGCTCCTCCGACCTCAACTCCAACTCTATATATTTGGTTTCGGGGAGAAAAAAAATCAAAGAGAAGGATTCATTGCGTTTTACGATACAGAGCCGCCGCCAAGCCCTAAAACCTCTCGGGAGGGCTGATCTGGAGTCCGTTCGGGGCTCCGGAGAGGGGAATCCGTCGCCATCGTCATCATCAACCATCCTCCATCACCAATTTCATGATGCTCACCGCCGTGCGTGAGTAATTCCATTGTAGGCTTGCTGGACGGTGATGGGTTGTATGGTATCTATCATGTAATCGAGTTAGTTTTGTTAGGGTTTGACCCCTAGTATCCACTATGTTCTGAGATTGATGTTGCTATGACTTTGCTGTGCTTAATGCTTTCACTAGGGCCCGAGTGCCATGATTTCAGATCTGAACCTATTATGTTTTCATCAATATATGAGAGTTCTTGATCCTATCTTGCAAGTCTATAGTCACTTATTATGTGTTATGATCCGTTAACCCTGAAGTGACAATAATCGAGATACTTACCGGTGATGACCGTAGTTTGAGGAGTTCACGTATTCACTATGTGTTAATGCTTTGTTTCGATACTCTATTAAAAGGAGGCCTTAATATCCCTTAGTTTCTGTTAGGACCCCGCTGCCACGGGAGGGTAGGACAAAAGATATCATGCAAGTTCTTTTCCATAAGCACGTATGAGTATATTCGGA
Organism: Triticum urartu; assembly: GCF_003073215.2. Taxonomy (NCBI): domain Eukaryota; kingdom Viridiplantae; phylum Streptophyta; class Magnoliopsida; order Poales; family Poaceae; genus Triticum; species Triticum urartu. Next base: position 578,965,996 of record NC_053026.1, on the reverse strand, counting down.
ATACATGCCTACATTACATTGATGAATTGGAGCTAGTTCTGTGTCACCCTAGGTTATGACTGTTACATGATGAACCGCATCCGGCATAATTCTCCATCACCGATCCATTGCCTATGAGCTTTCCATATATTGTTTTTCGCTTATTTACTTTTCCATTGCTATTGCTATCATCACTACAAAATACCAAAAACATTACTTTTTCTATCGTTACCTTTTGCTACCATTACCACTACTATCATATTACTTTGCTACTAAATACTTTGCTGCAGATACTAAGTTTCCAGGTGTCGTTGAATTGACAACTCAGCTGCTAATACTTGAGAATATTCTTTGGCTCCCCTTGTGTCGAATCAATAAATTTGCGTTGAATACTCTACCCTCGAAAATTGTTGCGATCCCCTATACTTGTGGGTTATCAAGACTATTTTCTGGCGTCGTTGCCGGGGAGCATAGCTCTATTCTTTGAGTCACTTGGGATTTATATCTGCTTATCATTATGAAGAACTTGAGAGATCCAAAAACCAAGATTTATCCCTCAACTACGAGGGGAGGTAAGGAACTGCCATCTAGCTCTGCACTTGATTTACCTTCTGTTTTGAGTAAGCCTGCGACACCTAAACCTGCTTCTACTATACGTTCTGATATGTCGCATGTTATTGATGATGCCACTTCTGCTATGCATGATACTTATGATGAAACTACCTCTATGCTTGATACTACTGTGCCACTTGGTGAATTTCTCGATGAACAAATTGCTAGGGCTAGAGAGAATGAAAATATTGAATCTGATAATACCGATGAAAGTGATGATGAAGACTCACCTGTTATTCCCGAGGGTTATGTTTTTGATAAAGAAGCTTCTTTAGCTATTTTAGATTTCAAAGATAGATATGAACTCAAGAGGTTATTAGCTAAATGGAAGCAGCAATCTCTAAATGCTAGAATGAAACCTGACCCTGCTTTTGCTACTTCACCTATCTTTGTTATTGATAAGGATTATGAATTCTCTGTTGATCCTGATATAATTACTTTGGTTGAATCTGATCCTTTTCATGGCTATGAATCTGAAACTGTTGTGGCACATCTTACTAAATTAAATGATATAGCCACCGTGTCCACTAATGATGAGAGAACTCGCTACTTTTATATCCTTAGAATATTTCTGTTCTCATTAAAGGGTGATGCTAATATATGGTTTAATTCTCTTGATCCTGGTTGTGTGCGTAGTCCCCAGGATATGATTTATTACTTCTCTGCTAAATATTTCCCTGCTCATAAGAAGCAAGCTGCTTTAAGGGATATATATAATTTTGTGCAAATTGAAGAAGAGAGTCTCCCACAAGCTTGGGGGAGGCTTCTCTAATTACTTAATGCTTTGCCTGATCATCCTCTTAAGAAAAATGAAATATTTGATATCTTTTATAATGGATTAACCGATGCCTCCAGAGATTACCTGGATAGTTGTGCTTGTTCTGTTTTCAGGGAAAGAACACCAGATGAAGCTGAAATTCTATTGAATAATATGTTGGCAAATGAAAATAATTGGACACTTCCTGAACCAGTTCCTGAGCCAGCTCCTGATCCTATTCCTAAATCAACTCCGAAGAAGAGGGGTATTCTATTTCTCAGTCCTGAAGATATGCAAGAGGCAAATAAATCTATGAAAGAAAAGGTTATTAAAGCTGAAGATGTTAAGAATTTACCTCCTATTGAAGAAATACACGGTCTTAATTTACCTCCTGTTGAAGAAACATATGATCTTAATCCATCACCCATTGAAGAAACTCATGGTCTTGATAACCCGACACAGGTAGTAAAGGTAAATTCTCTCTATAGATATGATAAAGCTGAAATTCCGTTTACTAAGTTTGCTAGCCCATGCTTAGATGAGTTTGATAAATTTATGGCTAATCAAGAAGACTTTAATGCTTATTTTGGTAGACAATTGAAATACAATTCGAATATGCTTGAACACTTGGGTGATTATATGGCTAATGTTAAAGGTGAACTTAAACTTATTAGTAAACATGCTTCTATGGTTACCACTCAAGTAGAACAAGTACTTCAAGCTCAAAATGATTTACTCAATGAACTGAATAGTAAGAAAAATGATAATGCTGTTAGAGTTATGACTAGAGGTGGTAAAATGACTCAGGAACCTTTGTATCCTGAAGGCCACCCTAAGAGAATTGAGCAAGATTCTCAGAGAAATAATGTAGATGCACCTAGTCCTTCTAATAGGAAGAAAAGGAAAAATGATAGGACTTTGCATGCTTCTAGTGAACCTATTACTGAAACACCTGAGAATCCAAATGATATTTCTATTTCTGATGCTGAAACACAATCTGGTAATGAACCTGAAACTAGTGATAATGTTAATGATAATGTTCATAATGATGCTCAACCTAGTAATGATAATGATATAGAAATTGAACTGTTGATCTTGATAACCCACAATCAAAGAATCAATGTTATGATAAGAAAGACTTTGTTGCTAGAAAACACAGAAAGGAAAGAGAGCGTTGGGTATAGAAACCCATGCTTTTCCTCCCAAACCATCCAAGAAAAAGGATGATGAGGATTTTGAGCGCTTTGCTGAAAGGATTAGACCTATCTTTTTGCGTATGCGATTAACTGATATGCTTAAAATGAATCCTTATGCTAAGTACATGAAAGATATTGTTACTAATAAAAGAAAGATACCGAAAGCCGAAATTTCCACCATGCTTGCTAATTATACTTTTAAGGGTGGAATACCTAAGAAACTAGGAGATCCAGGAGTACCTACTATACCATGCTCCATTAAAAGAAATTATGTTAAAACTGCTTTATGTGATCTTGGAGCCGGTGTTAGTGTTATGCCTCTCTTTATATCGTAGACTTGATTTGAATAAGTTGACACCTACTGAAGTATCTTTGCAAATGGCTGATAAATCAACTACTATACCTGTCGGTATTTGTGAGGATGTGCCTGTTGTGGTTGCAAACGTTACTATTTTAACAGACTTTGTTATTCTTGATATTCCCAAGGACGATAGTATGTCTATTATTCTTGGAAGACCTTTTTTGAACACTGCAGGGGGCTGTTATTGATTTCACTAAAGGCAATGTCACTTTTCATGTTAATGGTAATGAGCATATGGTACACTTTCCGAGGAAACAACCTCAAGTTCATAGTATCAATTCTATTAGAAAAATTCCATCGATTATATTTGGAGATTTTGAATTTCCTCTTCCTACTGTCAAGAAGAAGTACGATATTCTTATTATTGGGGATGTGCATATCCCCGTTGAGGTAACATAGTGTTATTCGAAATTTCTCCGGTTCCATGTTATTCGGAATGAGTTCGTTAACAAGACTTGATCAACCTTGTTAGTGGATTCCTTTGGATGAGCATGAGATGGATGAAACTAGAAGGCACAACCTGCTGTACCCTCCTTTTACTTTCTGTTATTTATAATAAAAAAATAGTATTTCTCTGTCTGTTAACTGAATTATCCGTGCAATATAAAAATACCCCAAAAATAAAATTTCTCCAAATGCCCTGAAATTTCAATATGATTTTTTATGGAATATTTGAGAATATTTGGCACCGAGAACACATCAGGGGGCATCCACCTGGCCATGAGGGTGGAGGGCGCGCCCTACCCCCTAGGCGCGCCCCCTGCCTCGTGGGCCCACGGTGGCCCTCCTCCACTTATCCTTTCACCCACACACTCCTTGTTCCTCCCACAAACACGAATATCCGGTTCATACCCGAGTCCAAGCTCATTTTGCTGCCATTTTCATTCTCCTTGCTCAAAGCACCTCTCACAAAACTGCTTGGGGAGATTGTTCTTTGTATGTGACTCCTCCATTAGTCCAATTAGTTTTTGTTCTAGTGCTTTATTCATTGCAAATTTATGCTTCCTAGGTGACCATGTTCTTGAGCTTGCATGTCAAATTTATATGGTTCCAAGTGGTTTTGATGCATGATATAGGCTCTAGGCACTTGTAGGAGTAGTTGATATCAATATTATTGAGTTTGGTTTACTTTTATTTTGAAGTTACTAAAAATTTCATAATTTTTCAAAAAATAATGAAGAGACTTTTGAGGGGCTCATTGAGCCGAAGCTTGAAGGAAAAGGCATCGAAGCCCAAATATAGTCTGCCTCGCACCGCGGAGGTTCGATCGTGTCAATGGCCTTCCGATGATTTCTTGAGAGCAACCGGGATTTATGAAGATTTTTATGAATTGGCTGAGAATGCAGGCCTCACCGCTTTCCTCCACGACCAACGCGATCAGTATCTCTTACTCACAAATATCTTTGTGCAAAACTTTCATTTCCATTCTAGGAGCTCACCACCTACGGTGCAGTTTTATTTATATGATGAGCATAAGGAGATGTCACTTTATGATTTTTGTCGGGTTTGTTTGGTCCCTTTCGAGGGCACGACAGAGGAACCACATCGCGAGGATGTGGATGGGTTTATTGATACCATCACTGTAGGGGAAACGAGGAAGGTTTCCGATGCACGAATCAATAGCATACATTTTCCTATTTTACGCTACTTTGCAATATTTGCTAGTCATTGCTTAATTGGTCGTGGAAACTGTGGAAACCTTAGTGTTCCTAATATTATTATTTTGTTCCACGGTTTATTCAGTGATAACTCTGTTAGTATGGGCGGTATTATTGCTAAACGGTTAAGTTTGAACCGTACAAAGGGCCCCATCTTTGGAGGCATCTATGCTTCACGCCTAGCTGCACATTTTAACATACCTATTAGGCATTATGAGAAGGAAGAAAAACTGATGCCTCGTGTTTATTTAGATTATAAGAGTATGGTGGCACATGATTTTATTTTTAAGAAGAGGGAAGGATAGCTTAAATACAAATTGTTCTTTGATAAACATCATCCTGAGACTATTACCCTGCCTGCTCCTTCCTTGTTTGATTTATCTTCAGGTCAGTACCTTGTTCCGTTAGAGGCTATTCACGCCTATCGGAACCCTACATCAGCCACAGAGCCAGAGCCGGAACCACAAGTTGATCCTCCACGACAGTCTAATTACCATTGGGATCCGTAAATGATTGCCAACTAGTGGCAGTCAGAGTCTTCTTCTTCTTCTTCGCAGTACGACCCCAACTACTATTATGGATATCCGCCAGGCCAACCGTGGCCATAGACCAACTTAGGCCAAAAGCCTGAGCTTGGGGGAGTACGTATTTCTCACCGACATTATATTCATGTTCACACACTCATTGCTAGATGTCGGTACTCATACTTTTTCATTGTATCATCCATGCTAGTTTATTTCCTTTTTATGTTTTCTTCTTGTGTGTTTAATAAACCTTAAGAAAAACAAAAAAAATAGTTGTAGCTTTTAATTAGTTTACTTTCCATGCTTGTAGCAGGAATTAAAAAGAAAACCCAAAAAGATTTACTGTTCTTCTTTTGCTTGTTGGGAGCTTTTCCGTGTAAATAGTTTTATTTCTTTTCTTCTCTTTGGGGGTCGATAGGAGAAGACCATGATTAAATTGTTGAAGTGGCTCTTATATTCATTATTGTTAATCTGAGAAAAGAGCCCATATTGCCTTGTCTTCTCCTATTTATTGAATGCTTACAGATTCCAGCTTAGTCCAATGCACACGCACTATTATTATTATTCACATCATTCGGTCGTGCAAGTGAAAGGCAATTATGACGATATATGATGGACTGACTGAGATTAGAAAAGCCGGTATGAACTCGACCTTTCTTGTTTTTGTAAATATGATTAGTTCATCATTCTTGATTCGGCCTATTATGAATAAACATGTTTGCAATGACAACTAGAGATCATAGTTTCTTGTGCCATGCTTAATTAGCTAGGAGCTTATAATGGTTTATCTTGCGTGCCAACATGCTATTAAAATGGTTATGATGTGGTATGATAGGGTGGTATCCTCCTCTGAATGATTTAAGTGACTTGACTTGGCGCATGTTCACGCATGTAGTTGAAACAAAATCAACATAGACTTCACGATATTTATGTTCATGGTGGATTATATCCTACTCATGCTTGTATTCGGTGTTGATTAATTTTAATGCATGTTCATGACTGTCGTTACTCTCTAGCTGGTCTCTTCCCAGTCTTTTTCTAGCCTTCACCTGTACTAAGCGGGAATACTGTTTGTGCATCCAACTCCATAAACCCCAAAGTTATTCCATATGAGTCCACCATACGTACCTATATATGGTATCTACCTGCCGTTCCAAGTAAATTTGTATGTGCCATACTCTAAACCTTCAAATAAATATCCTGTTTTGTATGCTTGAATAACTCATGTATCAACTAGGGCTGTCCGTATCTTCCATGTTAGGCGGGTTATTCTCAAGAGGAGTGGACTCCGCTCCTCGCTCACGAGAAAGTGGCTGGTTACCGGGATGCCCCGTCCCATGCTTTATGCAAATCAAATCAAAATAATTGCAAACAAAACTCCCCCTAGGACTCTTGTTAGTTGGATGCACTCGTTGTTTCGAGCAAGCCATGGATTGATGCTTGTTGGTGGAGGGGGAGTATAAACTTTACCATTCTGTTTGGGAACCACCTATAATGTGTGTAGCATGGAAGATATTGCCATCTCTTGGTTGTTATGTTGACAATGAAAGTATACCGCTCAAAATATTATTCACCTCTATTTCAAAACCGAGCTCTGGCACCTCTACAAATCCCTGCTTCCCTCTGGGAAGGGCCTATCTATTTACTTTTATGCCGAGTCATCATCCTCTTATTAAAAAGCACCAGTTGGAGAGCAGCGCTGTCATTTGCATTCATTACTGTTAGTTTACATTGAGTATGACTTGACTAGATCTCTTTTACCATGAATTACAATGTCTAGTCAGTCCTTGATCTTTAAAGGTGCTCTGCATTTATGTTTTGCGGTCTCAGAAAGGGCTAGCGAGATACCATCTTGCTATATCATATTATGATTGTTTTGAGAAAGTGTTGTCATCCGAGATTTATTATTATTGGTCGCTAGTTGATTATGCCATTGATATGAGTAAAGTTGAGACCTGAGCGTTATTGTGAATGTGGTTAGTCATAATCTTTGCTGAAAACTTGAATGCTGGCTTTACATATTTACAACAACAAGAGCAAACAGAGTTTGTAAAAGTTTTTCTTTATCACTTTCAGTTTATCAACTGAATTGCTTGAGGACAAGCAAAGGTTTAAGCTTGGGGGAGTTGATACGTCTTCGTCGTATCTACTTCTCCAAACACTTTTGCCCTTGTTTTGGACTCTAAATTGCATGATTTGAATGGAACTAACCCGTACTGACGCTGTTTTCAGCAGAATTACCATGGTGTTATTTATGTGCAGAAACAAACGTTCTCGGAATGACCTGAAAGTTCACTGAACAAGTTTTTGGAAATAATAAAAAATCCTTGCAAAAGATGAAGACCAGGGGGCCCACCACCTGTCCACGAGGGTGGGGGGCGCGCCTGCCCCCCCAGGGCGCACCCCCTACCTTGTGGGCCCCCTGGAGCTCCTCCAACCTCAACTCCAACTCTATATATTTGGTTTCAGGGAGAAAAAAACAGAGAGAAGGATTCATCACGTTTTATGATACGGAGCCGCCGCCCAGCCCTAAAACCTCTCGAGAGGGCTGATCTGGAGTCTGTTCGGGGCTCCGGAGAGGGGAATCCATCGCCATCGTCATCATCAACCATCCTCCATCACCAATTTCATGATGCTCACCGCCGTGCGTGAGTAACTCCATCGTAGGCTTGCTGGACGGTGATGGGTTGGATGAGATCTATCATGTAATCGAGTTTGTTTTGTTAGGGTTTGACCCCTAGTATCCACTATGTTCTGAGATTGATGTTGCTATGACTTCGTTGTGCTTAATGCCTGTCACGAGGGCCCGAGTGCCATGATTTCAGATCTGAACCTATTATGTTTTCATCAATATATGAGAGTTCTTGATCCTATCTTGCAAGTCTATAGTCACCTATTATATGTTATGATCCGTTAACCGCAAAGTGACAATAATCGGGATACTTACCGGTGATGACCGTAGTTTGAGAAGTTCATGTATTCACTATGTGTTAATGCTTTGTTCCGGTACTCTATTAAAAAGAGGCCTTAATATCCCTTAGTTTCCGTTAGGACCCCGCTGCCACGGGAGGGTAGGAAAAAAGATGTCATGCAAGTTCTTTTCCATAAGCACGTATGACTATATTCGGAATACACACCTATATTACATTGATGAATTGGAGCTAGTTCTGTGTCACCCTAGGTTATGACTGTTACATGATGAACCGCATCCGGCATAATTCTCCATCACCGATCCATTGCCTACGAGCTTTCCATATATTGTTCTCTGCTTATTTACTTTTCCGTTGCTATTGCTATCATCACTACAAAATACCAAAAACATTACTTTTGTTATCATTACCTTTTGCTACCATTACCACTACTATCATATTACTTTGCTACTAAATACTTTGCTGCAGATACTAAGTTTCCAGCTGTGGTTGAATTGACAACTCAGTTGCTAATACTTGAGAATATTCTTTGGCTCCCCTTGTGTCGAATCAATAAATTTGGGTTGAATACTCTACCCTCGAAAACTGTTGCGATCCCCTATACTTGTGGGTTATCACTTACTATTTTTAGATACTTGCCAGAAAAATCTCCTCCTATGTTTATCCAATCTATCTATAATGGTCTTAGACAGAAGGAACATGGACATGTAATAGTAAGCAATACTGAATATATTAGCATTCACAGCGTTAGTCTCCCTCCTAATGATGCATTGCTGCCTAACCCAGAGTCACATCTTTGCACATACTTGGCTTCTAAAAAATCCCAGTCTATCCCTCAGAGGGACGAGTAACTGACTAGAACCCCCAAATACTTCATGGGGAAGCGGCCAATCTGGCAATTGAAAATATCAGCATAAGCTTGCAGAATGTTGTCATCCCCCCCAACACAGAGAATCTCACTCTTCTGATAGTTAATTTTCAAACCTGACATGAGCTCGAACATATATAAAAGAAGTTTTAGATTCATAGCTTTTTCTGGATCATGCTCAATGCAAAGGATGGTATCATCCGCGTATTGCAGAATGGCTACCCCATTCTCCACCAAATCTGCAGCCAGCCCAACAAAAAGATTGCTCTTTTGTGCCTGAAGCACCATCTTGCATAAGCACTTAGCTGCTATATTAAACAAGAAAGGGGCCACAGGATCCCCCTGCCCGACCCCCTTATAGCTTTGGAAGTATGGACCCATAGTGTTGTTTAACTTGACACAAAATGTGCCATTATGGAGGATCTTTCTCATCCCCTCACACCATATTTTCCCAAATCCTCTATTCTCAAGGCATTTTAACAAAAAGTCCCAATTAACTTTGTCATAAGCCTTCCCGAAGTCGAGCTTAATGACAATACCGCACTTTTTCTTAACATAAGTATGGTGAAGGATCTCATGCAGAGATAACACTCCATCCATAATATTCCTGTTTTTGATAAAAAGCATTTTGATGTTTACTAAATAGAATATCAGCAAATAGGGCCACTCTATTATCTAAAACTTTTGTAATCAGTTTATAGGGGCATCTCGGCAGACATATGGGTTTGAACTGCTGGATCTTATTCGCTCCAGGGATTTTGCGGAGAAGAGTGATAATGCCATAATTCAGCCTATACACATCCAAACTCCCCTCATGGAAAGCACTAAATAAATTCATAATGTCGTTCTTCACTATCTCCCAACAATGTTGGTAGAACTCGGCCGAAACACTATCCGACCTAGGAGCCCTATTGTTCTTCATAGAGAACAAAGATTTCTTAACTTCCTCTTCTGAGAAAGGTTTAGTTAACATCATGTTATCTGCCTCACTAATTTTCTCCCCCTCACCCCAAGCATCAGGATCCATCTGAAATAAATTTCCAGGAGCAAGTCCAAAAAGATCTTTGTAAAAACCAGTTGCATGTTCAAGAAGTTCCTTAGTCCCCTCAATTACATTGTCACCAACATGCAAAGAATGAATAGTGTTTTTTTGTTTATTACGATTAGCAATTTTCTGGTAGTAGGCAGTATTACTATCTCCTTTCAGCAACCATCTTTCTTTAGATTGTTGCAGTAAATATAATTCTTCATTGACCAGGATTTCATTGAGCTCCACCAAAATATTTTGTTTGTTACAAAGCAACTCTGGGTCGAGCTTCCCATCTTCCTCCAACCTTTCAATTTCCTCCAATTCTTCCCTGATATTTTTCTTTCTAATTCTCTCATTCCCAAATCTATTGGAACCCCACCATTTGAAGAATTTTTTCAATCTCTTCAACTTGATGTTCAAAACATCAATAGGATCAGATGCATTGACATGTTTATTCCAAAAAATTCAATCAAGGGGAGGAAATCTTCAGACTTGAGCCAACTTAACTCGAACCTAAACTCTCTTGTGTGTGGAACTCGCACAACATGATTGTCCGAAGACACCAAGAGAGCATTATGGTGTGATATATCCCTAACCAATTTTTTAACATTAACTAGTGGGAACATATATTCCCAGTCACTACTCATTAACACACGATCCAACGTTTCTAGGGTCGGGTGTGCTTGATTATTAGTCCATGTATACATCCCCCATGCATGTGGATCTCATTCAGACATGTAGAATTTATAACAGAATTGAAAAGATCAGTGTAAGTGGAGTGATGCCAGTTTTGTTTTTTCTCTCCACTATGTGCGAGGATATCAAAATCCCCTCCAATTAGGAATGGGGTTTGAATGTGGTTGCAAAAATCTGCAAGGTCCACTAAAAAGTCACCTTTATCACACTCATGTGCAACACCATATACTGTGCACAGGGTCCAGATTTTCTGCATTTTGACATCACAGAAACAGACTTGAAGAATAAACCTTCCTTTTCTCCAAGAGATAACTTCAAATCTTTCCTTCTTAACATCACAGAGGATGTCACCTGATTTACCCCTAGCTGGGATCTGGTCCCAATCAAACATATTGTGAGGATCTAGTTTTCTGAAATAACTGTCCAGAAAGCTTTTTTTATGGGTCTCTTGCAAATACACAAAGTCCAGGGAATGATCTCTGATCATATGGGATAGGCAGGAGCTCATCCCCTTCTTTCCTGCCCCCCTACAATTCCAGAATATACCTATCATTTGACAGGGTGTTTTTTCCCTCCCCCTCTGGTGGCCCTGTAATGATGAACAGGACCGCCAGCTTTGACCTTTGCCTTCCCTATGTCAGGTTTTTGGCTCCTAGTCATAGGTCTGGACATTGCCATTTAACTTTTGGGCTTTTCTTTTTTCTGGACTTCACTAATATAAAATTGTCCTCTAGTTCATTCCCCTCCTCCCTCCATTCAGTACTAATAGGAGTTTGATCACCCTTCTCATTAGTAATATACATTACACACCCCTCAGCCTAAATATCAGAGAGGGGAGCATGTATATTGCTGTTATTCTCCCTCACCTTCTCTAGTTCTCTTAGGATATTCACACTAGAGAAATTAGTGTCAGGAATAATCACACCCATTTTAGAGGCCCTAAGCATAAGGTCATGATCTGAGAGCACATCAAATGAGTTGTGATTTGGGGAAGTACCTTCTAAGTTCCTCTTCTTAGAGATAGCAACAGCCTCCTGCATCTTGCCAGCCATGTTTTGCAAGTTCCTCATGCTGAATCTCATCACATCTTCAGAGATAAGTGGAGGGATAGGGATCACCTCCCCCATATCATCAGAAGAGGCGGGGTACTGTACCATATACTCTGATTTTTCTTGCACCTTGTCTTCCACATCTACTTCTATCTCTTCAACCTAAGCACATGAATTACCCACATCTATGTGAGTTATATGTTTAGCTTGAATACCATTAATAGAGCAAGTTGAGTCATCTGTATCTACCTGGATCTCATCAGCAGGCACCTTTCTGTTATCAACAACAAGTAGTGCTTGAGATCTCAGTTCCACTTCTCTATTACAAGCCTCCTCAGCTATAGACTCAATCAATAGAGTGTTATCTTCCCCTGATTCATCATATTCATCCTGTTCTCCCCCAATTGAATCATTAGGAGCAGATTTCCCAGACATGTTGCATTTGCTGGATTCCCAACCTCTCTCTTTTTCTGTCATCTTGGGTTCGGCTCTGCTTGGAGTCTGTTTTCCCAGAGACATATTTTTTTGGCAGAGTCCACATGAGACATACTAGTCTGTCTGTCAGGATCACGCACCAAGACTTTCTCAATCTCATAAAATAAATCGAAAAAATGTGTGCTAAGCACCGCTTCGGCCACACCAGGAAGCTCATCCATGTTACGACAACCTAGACGGACCGGTACATATTCAGGTTTATGTAGGGTGGCCATGTCGATCTCCAATGGGTCTCGAACCAACGAGGAAACATAGGCCAAGTTTCTCTCGTTCCTTCTCTCCAATGGCACATTAATCACTTTCACCCAAGCTGTTTCCATCACATCCTTAGCCCCAATATTGGCTGACCATGGGACAATTTTCACAACTACACCACAAGATATGAGTGTCATTTTATCATTGTAACAAGCTTTCTTAACATCTCTCTGATTTGGGAAGCGCATCACATAAGTCTGAGGCCCAATAGGACATGCAGTACAATGCCATTTAATTTCTATATAATCAGAAAAAGCATCTTCTAACTCCTTAACAGTAGCTTCCCCCTCAATCATAGTAATGACCACACTAGTAGCTCTCTCTTGAAGCTGCTTAGCTATCCAAGAATCAGGAATGTAAAAGAAGCCCTGCCCCTTAGCTTGAAATGCACACATGGGCGCAACACACTCCCAGGGCAAAAATGTGATGCAAACTGAAGCTAGATGACCCATCTTACTACATCTCTCGCAAAATGCTTGCGGACAACTAGCAGGGGTATGATTAGAAGCTTTGCAGATCAAGCAAGGGTCATAAGCATTGGTTGGGAGCACCTGAGCAGAAGATCCTGCATGCCGATCACTGTTGATGACTTGTTTCTTCCTGGCGAAGTTCGTCGCCTCAGATCCAGTGGGGTTAGGGTTTTTCTCCACCCACACCCCCCAGATCTGGCCCGCTTGGCTCGATCCGCCGCGTCATCCCAGTGCTCGGTGTCGTATGTCGCCGATGCCGCTTGCTTGTTGGTGGAGTGGTCGTCGCCGTCCACCTTCCTGGACCAAGAGAAGTGACCCCTCCCACACCCGTGGTCGAAGCGACCCGCGCCGCGCCCCATCCGCCCGGATCTGAAGCCCTCGTGCCGACTATAACCGTGAGCAGTCAGATTCATTTGTTCTTGAGGGCCCTGTCCACGGTCGTGGAATCGACATGAACCAAAGCACCTAGCCTTAGGCGAGGATAGATAAGGGAGATTGGACGGCTTTGGCGGAATCGACATGAACCAAAACAGCTGGCCATATTGTGGTTGCGGTTCAGATCCTAGTGGTGTGGTGACCTGACGTCTTTCATTGGAGGTCATGGGCAGCACCGAGATGGAGGGAGGGAGAGCAAGACTGCATCATGCCTCACCCACTGTAGACACAGGTAGACCTAGTCCAGGGCTCGGGGAAACCGGAGCCAGCCGGACCGGCGATCATGCCGGAGGAGCTCCTTGATGCAAATATCAGTTCCTCGCTGCTGCATCCTGTTGTAGGCATGGGAAATGACTGATTTATTTGTGGGGAAGGGTGTTCTGATTAGTAAGACAGAGGGCTTGATTGCTTCGTTTCTCATTTATTTCTAGGGAGAAGGGGGAGGGTCCGTGTTAGGGATGGCAATGGGTACCCATTAGCCGCGTACCTTGCGGGTAAAAACCTTATTAGGGTAAGGGTATGGGATAAAAATTTACGCATAGGTACTTAAATGGGAAAATATCATATACATCGGATAGAGAGGGCACGGGTATGGGATCGTACAACCCATGGTTTCCTCTAATATTCTAACGTATTACCTCCCCCCTAATCACACCAGGTAAAAACTCTAATGTGCAGTCAAATTATCTGTATAATTTATCATGATTTTGCGAACTTAAAGTTTATGACTATGTGCTATTATTTATGATTATGTCTTGTTGTTTAACATTTTTATGGGTTGCTCTATGTGCAAGTTGTTTTTGTTTTTGAGAATGTGTTTTTGTACATTGTTGTTTAAAATGTGTTGATATTAATAATTTATGATTATATGTTGCTTTTCACAAATATTTTCTACTCAATTTGATGTGTATAGGAAAAAGTTGTACTCTTAATGGATATGGGTATGGGTGATAGGTAAGTTCAGGGTGGACGGGTAAGGGTATGGGGAGGCTCCACCCGTACCCATACCCTGCAGGTGCCATCCCTAGTCCATACCTACGGAAATGAAGACATGGTTTTTGGTCCGTTCCCTGCGCTGGTAACAAAACGTTAGAAGATGAAGAGCAAATGAAATAAAAATGTATCAAATGATTTGTTGGAAAAAGAATTCTGAGGTGGCATGTGTAGGCCATGTGTGGTGATGTGGATAGGCTGCATGTCAAGAGAAATAAGATAGTGGGGATGCAATATTTAGGTATTATAGATAACATCTAACTTGTGGAGTTAGATCCGGCCTCACGGGTTCCTTCACTTAAGCCGCAACCCCTTAGGTTCAAGTCGGCTTGCTCGTAGATCGGATCACCTTCGACCTGCTCGGTTGGTAGCGGCCTCTAGCAAGGCATGCCAATCACCAAGTAGACAATGAAGCTGGTTGTCGAACTTCTATTTCCTTTGCCACACGATATATGTTGTCGGGCCCAAGGCGAGTCCATCATCTTTGTGCTCGCCCGACCTCTTTCTCGTTACACTGATGTCGACCACTGATACATCTCCAATGTATCTATAATTTTTAAAGTATTGATGCCATGTTTACAACAATTTTATATGATTTTGTTATGATTTAAATGGAACTAACCCGGACTGACGCTATTTTCATCAAAACTACCGTGGTGTTGTTTTTTGTGCAGAAATAAAAGTTCTCAGAATGGGCTGAAACTTTTTGATGATTTAAACAAAATACACCCCAAAGGTTCGTGGGAGGACCAGAAGAGCCACGAGGGCCCCACAAGCCACTTGGGCGCACCCAGTGGGTGGCCATGCCCAAGCGCCTTGTGGGCCCATCATAACTCCTTTTCACGTGATTCCAACTCTAAAAATTCTTATAAATAGGGAAACCCCCGGAAATTAACCTAGAACTTTGACTCCGCCATCACAAGCCTCTATACCAAAGAGATCCCATCTAGAGCCCTGTTCCGGCACCCTACCGGAGGGGGAAATCATCACTGGAGGCCATTTTCATCATCTCGGCGGTCTCCATGATGAGGGGGGAGTAGTTCACCATCGGGGCTAAGGGTATGTACCAATAGCTATGTGTTTTAAATCTCTCTCTCTCTCTCTCTCGCTCTGTCGTGTTTTTGATTTGACACGATCTTGATGTACCGCGAACTTTGTTAATATAGTTGGATCATATGGTGTTTCTCCCTCTCTATCTTCTTGTGATGAATTGAGTTTTTACCTTTGAGGTTTCACTATTATCGGATTGAATATTTTGGATTTGAGAACACTTGATGTATGTCTTGCATGTCGATAACCGTGGTGACAATGTGGTGTTCTATTGATTCACTTCATATATATTTTGGCTATCAACTTGCGGATTCCCGTGATGACATTAGGGTAATCAATGCATAGGGGTTGATGCACGTTTTCGTCCTACTTTCCCCCATAGAAATTTTGGAGCACTATTTTAAGTTTTTATGTGCTGGATTGAATATTATGAATCAGAAGTTATTTGATGCATATCGAATAATCAACTCATAGATACTTGTGGTGACATTGGAGTATCTAGGTGCCATTAGGGTTGGTTGATGCGTATCATATGGTGTTATTTTAGTACGAACTCTAGGGCTGTTTGTGACACTTATAGAAATGGTTCAATAGATTGATAAAAAAACATAACTTTGAGGTGGATTCGTACCCTACAACAGTTTCTTCTTATGTTCTCCGCTTGATAAGAACTTTGGAGTGATTCTTTGTCGCATGTTGAGTATATGATTCAATTATGTTAGCACTGTTGAGAGGTTCCATTAGTGAAAGTATGAACCCTGTGCCTTGTTTCCAAGCATTGCAATACCATTTGTGCTCTATTTTATCACTTGCTACCTTGCTGGTTTTATATTTTCATATTATAGAAACCTATTTCTACTATCCATACTGTTGGGGAACATAGTAATTTCAAAAAAATTCCTACACACACGCAAGATCATGGTGATGCATAACAACGAGCGAGGAAGAGTGTTGTCCACGTACCCTCATAGACCGTAAGCGGAAGCATTATGACAATGCAGTTGCTGCAGTCGTACGTCTTCACGATCGACCGATCCTAGTACCAAAAGTATGGCACCTCCACGATCTGCACACGTTCGGCTCGGAGACGTCCCACGAACTCTCGATCCACCTGAGTGTCGAGGGAGAGCTTCGTCAGCACGACGACGTGATGATGGTGATGATGATGCTACCATCGCAGGGCTTCGCCTAAGCACTACGATGATATGACTGAGGTGGATTATGGTGGACGGGGGCACCGCACACGGCTAAGGGATCAATGACCAACTTGTGTGTCTATGGGGTGCCCCCTCCCCCGTATATGAAGGAGTGGATGAGGGGGGAGCGCCGTGAAGGAAATATGCCTTAGAGGCAATAATAAAGTTGTTATTTATATTTCCTTATATCATGATAAATGTTTATTATTCATGCTAGAATTGTATTAACAGGAAACTTAGTACATGTGTGAATACATAGACAAACAGAATGTCACTAACATGCCTCTACTTATCTAGCTCATTGAATCAATGATGGTTATGTTTCCTAACCATAGACATGAGTTGTCATTTGATTAACGGGATCACATCATTAGAGAATGATGTGATTGACTTGACCCATCCATTAGGTTAGCACGATGATCGTTTAGTTTGTTGCTATTGCTTTCTCCATAACATATACATGTTCCTATCACTATGAGATCATGCAACTCCCGAATACCGGAGGAACACTTTGTGTGCTACCAAATGTCACAACGTAACTAGGTGATTATAAAGGTGCTCTACAGGTGTCTCCGATGGTGTTTGTTGAGTTGGCATAGATCGAGATTAGGATTTTTCACTCCGATTGTCGGAGAGGTATCCATGGGCCTTCTCGGTAATGTACATCACTATAAGCCTTGCAAGCAATGTAGCTAATGAGTTAGTTATGGGATGTAGCATTACGGAACGAGTAAAGAGCCTTGCCGATAACGAGATTGAACTAGGTATTGAGATACCGACGATCGAATCTCGGGCAAGTAACATACCGATAACAAAGGGAACAACGTATATCGTTATGTGGTTTGACCAATAAAGATCTTCGTAGAATATGTGGGAGCTAATATGAACATCCAGGTTCCGCTATTGGTTATTGACTAGAGACGTCTCTCGGTCATGTCTACATAGTTCTTGAACCCGTAGGGTCCGCACGCTTAACGTTCGGTGATGATCGGTATTATGAGTATATATGTTTTGATGTACCAAAGGTTGTTCGGAGTCCCGGATATGATCGCGGACATGATGAGGAGTCTCGAAATGGTCGAGACATAAAGATCGATCTATTGGATGACTATGTTTGGACATCAGAATGGTTCCGGGTGAGTTCGGGCATTAACAGGAGTACTGGGGGTTACCGGAACCCCCAGGGGAGTATATGGGCCCTAATGGGCTTTAGGGGAGAGAGGGAGGGGCTGCCTAGGGCAGGCCGCACGCCCCCAAGGCCTAGTCCGAATTGGATAGGGGGGAGGGGCGGCGCCCCTGACGGTGTCCTGGACTAGGGGGTACTCATCACATTGTCTCCCGATCAGTTGGATTGGGCCGAGGACCCCCATGGCCGCATACTCATGGGCCAGTTGAGACAGCTGCCACATACAAGGAAGATTCCACAAGACTTGGCGATCAAGACAAGGACTCCTCCCTACCGGCGTATGCGGCTAGGACTCTTGTTATCCTAGGCCTCTGGTGCATTATATAAACCGAGGCCAGGCTAGTCGATAGACATATAGAACAATCATACCATAGGCTAGCTTCTAGGATTTTAGCGTCCACGATCTCGTGGTAGATCAACTCTTGTAATACACATATCATCAATGTCAATCAAGCAGGACGTAGGGTTTTACCTCCATCAAGAGGGCCCGAACCTGGGTAAAACATCATGTCCCCTGCCTCCTGTTACCATCCGCCTAGACGCACAGTTCGGGACCCCCTACCCGAGATCCGCCAGTTTTGACACCGACATTAGTGCTTTTATTGAGAGTTCCGCTGTGTGTTCGGCAAAAGGTTGATGGCTCGCCTGCAGATCAACTGCGACTTCAGCATCTTCGTCACCAGCTCGACTGGTCACCTTGGTTTGACCAAGGACTGTGCCCTACCTCTGATCGTCATGTTCGGAGAAGGGCCTTTATAAAAATCAACTCCGATCACTATCAAGATCATGAAGGAATCATCCCGGGAGCCCGGGGGCTCAACGTCAACATTGCCCTCGGGCGACCGTGCTGTTTTTCTGGACAGCAAACTTGTGTCCTCCGCCACCGCCTCCTCAACTGTCTTTTTAACGATTGCTTCAGTGGAATTATGCGGAATTGAGTCTACAACAACCCTAGAAAATTTCGTCGAGTTTCGATGGAGGAATCTCTGGCAATCCACGATATACCGGAGCCCTGTCAAATCTGGACGGGAATCTGGACGAGTTTAGGGCGTGGTGTCCAGCTTCTAGCTCGGCCGTCCTTTGGAAGATCCAACCGTTGATCGGCTGCGGAATTCCTATATCTACCACCTCTCAAAATTTCAGCTTGATCCGACTGTCCAAACTCCGGTAACCTTCCGATTAGTGCATTACTTTTCGGATCTGTTTTCTGCGCGAAAACGAGTCCGACCCGAGTTCGTCTTTTTTATGAACAGGATTTCGGACATCCTTTTTGAAGAAGTTTTGTATGGGTTATTGTGTTTTGTTCCCAAACACATCCCACTAACTTGATGATCTTTTGAACATGATCTTCAACATCATACTGGTGTCAAACCAGTCCGGCAATATTGCTACACGGCTGGCGACCTGCGCTAGACACGTCGTCACTTTGTTGAGCAGAGCTCAACTTCTTCGGATCATCATATCGGCAAGCCGAACAAGAGTCCGGCATCACGAAGGATAAATCATCACCAACATCGTAGCCCCACTGATTACATGGAGCGGGCATACCGGCATCACCGCACAGTCACTTCATCAAGCCGGCATCGACCACGTCACGACCTGCATCGGCAGGGCCGCACTATTGCTTCTTCAAGCTGGTGTCCATCATGTCGAGCTACTTCGACTCATCGGCTGACATCGAGGTTTCGACATCTCGGCTGGACCGGAGGCTTCGCCATCTCTTCATCAACCTACTCCGGACACTTCGGCGTCACTAGCTGACCAACTCCGTCACGTTAGCTGGACCGAGGGCTTTGCCTCGGCGAGCCAACCTTTGCCAGCATTGCCATGCCGTCGTTTTATCGCCCATCAGGCAATGGGTGTGCGGATCGAGTCCCAATTTTTGGAATCACCTTCATTCGGATTGCTACAACAAATAAACCAGGTGTTATTAATCCCAGTATTGTTTGCTTGTTTGGGCTCATTTTTTCCAAGGAATTATTACTCTGATTTGTCCATCACATGTACACAGGTCTATCAAATGGTGGCCGCATTAACGACAGTCGCATGCTGGTTCAGTCAGTTTCCGTACATAGTCCGGCGAACGCCGCATCCGGAGCTCAGACCGACCTGTGAATTCAGGCTTTGCCACGCCTTTATCGCATCACGTCGACGCCTTGCATCGACATTGACTGTGGCGCCAGGACATATTTCTTTTATTACTCACTTTGCATAAATTATTTATTATGCAATGATTTTTTTAATTATCATTATTACTATTATCTCCGGTTTGCACTATTTTTTGTGCACAGGAAAATGATCCGGGGACTTCGGCGTCACTCTGCCGGTCTGCATTGACCGTGCTATGTCACCACTTCGGTGTGTCAAGCTCTCCGCTCCGCCACCTCGGGACCGGCTTGGGGGATGGAACCTTGTCCCACATCAAGCTCGGACCGCGTCATCAATACCGAACACATTAACCAGCTAAGTCGCTTTCATGCTCAAAGCTTTAATTTCTAACTTGTGTTCGGTTCGACTAAGCATTATACTTTTTTGGAAAAACGTTGCTTGTAAAAAATTTCCTTGTCCAAACTTTGTTTGTGACGCATAAATTCAAATACCCAATTCATTTGGGGGCTTCCTTCATGAAGCTTTTCCTCTTGCATACGATTATACTTGTACGGCTTCGTTCCTTGTTCGTGTATTACGCCACAATATGCACCATATTGACTTATGCGATTTGCAAGCTGGGTTGCCTCGCTCCTATGTTTACCCCTACATTCTCGATTGTTCGGCTAGGGAGTAAAGGGAGCACCTCTGCGATTGTCACGATCGGGTCGTCCGAGCCGGACCTCAGACTGGGTGAAGCCGAAAGCTAGCGCTCTTATAGTTTTCAATGATGGTCGGCACACAACGGAACTCATGAGTACAAAAAATCTATTGCACAAGTCTCATAATAACAATGAGCACCGAAGAAAGGTATCGGTGGGGGTACTATTTTCTTAGAAGATGCTTCTTACACTTCGCAGTAATATAGCATAAGTTCCCTGAGCGCGCTTTGTCTG
This sequence comes from Triticum urartu, assembly GCF_003073215.2. Taxonomy (NCBI): domain Eukaryota; kingdom Viridiplantae; phylum Streptophyta; class Magnoliopsida; order Poales; family Poaceae; genus Triticum; species Triticum urartu. Next base: position 578,945,212 of record NC_053026.1, on the reverse strand, counting down.
TTACAGCCTTATGGCCTGATTGCCTGGTTATTGGAAACACCGTCGATATTCTCGACAGATGGAGTACATAACACTTTTCGGTCCTTGACTGAAGAGGGAGAATTCGACGGTCGGTTAAGACGCGTTTAAACTTCGGTTGAACATAGATATGATATAAGTACTTCGGTACATGCAATCATTCTTTTACCCAAATAACTTGGGGGCTCTTAAATTTATATGAGCCGTTTTATGATAAGTGATCTTCTTCTTAGTTGTTGAAAAGTTTTATTATTATTATTATTATTATTATTATTATTATTATCTATCACTCCTTTTTTCGACACGAGCGTGTGGTCACTAGCCGGGGAGCCTAATTTCTCTCTCAAAGCCGCTAGAGTTTAGTTTGCTAAACTGGCCTAATGAGAAGTACTCCTCCCTCGGGATAGGAGGTTGAATCCGTAGACTGACCTGCTTGAAGTCTTGAGATAGGATGTATCATGTTAAAGCACGACAGAAGCACTTCTTTTGCTAAGGCCAATTTTTGGATTGGCACCGAACACTTGATCTTGTTCGGACGTCAAGTTTTTACTGACGTTTTTTGGTTTTCCAAGCTTATGGCACTTTTAAAATATTTGTGTGTTTTCAGCACAAGTCTCGCAGTGCAACGCCGGACACGTTTAGAGATTCGGCAAAAACATTCTCGGATATTGCTATATATGCATCGGTTTCGAATTGTGTCTTCGGTCAATAGTTGGGTTGCCCGGCTCCTGCGCTTGCCTCCTACGTTCCACTTTGTTCGGCTAGGTGTGCAAAGGGAGAACCACTGCGATTGTGCTTCCAGTTCAGATGGTTAAGCACCTCAGTGGAGAAAGCCGGAAACTGACTGTCACAATAAGCGTAAACTGGTCAGCGATCCGATGACGGTGTTAAATGACGGGCCATTCATAACAATGGACGAAGTGTTTACGGATTGACCTCGACTGTCGCCGAACACTACCAGGGGCTATTAACTGGCCTCCCAAAACTAAATCCTTGATATTTTGCTCTTACATTGGAGCTGAGGTTTCATGATCATGCTTAGCATGACAACCCAAAGAAAGGAACCGATAGAGGGACTATTTTCTTTGGAAGACATTTCTTCTGTTAAACAATAATATAGCATATCTCTCTGCGTACCTTTGTTTATAAAACCGTATGGCTAGATTGCCTTGTTTGTTGTAAATCTTTTCCCTCATAAAGGCTTTATAAAGTAGGACAAACACTCCTCGGCTATTGGTCGAGGAGGTGGAAGCCGATGGTCGGTCAACAAAGTTTTGTACAATGCGGATCCGAGCATTAATGACGTAAAGTACTTGGATACATAGAGTCATTACACATAATTTGTGATTTTACTATGGATATCGATCCTTAATTCGGCCACCCGTGCCCGCATTGAGGCTTGGGGGCTACTGGGCTTCGGGCTTATTATTTACAAACATTAAAGGGGCACATCGATCCCCTGATCTTGTGTTGCCACCCGACCAGTGTCTCGGGGGCTACTGCATTGCCTGTCCAATGCAAAAAAATTTATGTGCAATATAGTTTCCGAGGAGATTTTGATCCTCGGGTTGGTCGGTCGCACCCAACCTGAGTCTCGAGGACTGAGCATGCCGCTTTTTGTGTCCCGAAGTATTCTGCCGAGCTAGGACTTGATCCTCAGGCCGATTTTACAAATCAACCTGAGTCTCAGCGGCAACTGGGATCAGCGGTCTTACGTCATCCTTCAGGTGCATCTCGGGTTTTAGACCGATACACACCTTGAGGGCTACAGGCTATATATCTCGGCAGAGAATAAATTACACCAATCAAAAATATTGACAAAAAATCAGCCCATAGTCGGGGTGGTGCACCACCTCAGAAGTAGTCCGGCATAAAGCTCAGGCGCTAGTGGCTGGCTCCATAGAGGGCATTTCTGGCATTAAGCTCGGCTAAACTCCTTCAACTTTTTTGGACCAAGATGATCTATGACATCTTGGATATCATTCGGCGTTGGAGCTTGGACATAGTCCGGCGTTGGAGTTCAGATACATTTCGGCGTTGGAGCTCGGAAACAGTCCGGCATTGGTGCTCGGCTGCAAAAGATACCTCGAATGCAGTCCGGCGTTGGAGCTTGGACGCAAGAGGACACTGCCTCCCGGGAACAACTTCAAACCCGAGGTGTGGCATAAAAATAACAAGGCATTGATAAAGGCCGGAAACTTAAAGGGGCTCCTCGGATACCCGACGTGTAAACTCGTTGAATGCATTTCGGCGATCCTCAAGATCGTAGATGAGAAGATTCGTTGAACCAGTTTTCAAGACCGACGACCGAAGATGAAGAACAGTTCGGAATAATCGAGGAGCATTCCTAACTTGAAGACCGGTTCAGGGGGCTACTAACGGTGTCCTGGACTAGGGGGTACTCATCACATTGTCTCCCGATCAGTTGGATTGGGCCGAGGACCCCCATGGCCGAATACTCATGTGCCAGTTCGGACAGCTGCCGCATACAAGGAAGAGTCCACAAGACTTGGCGATCAAGACAAGGACTCCTCCCCACCGGCGTATTCGGCTAGGATCTTGTTATCCTAGGCCTCTGGTGCATTATATAAACCGAGGCCAGGCTAGTTGATAGACATATACAACAATCATACCATAGGATACCTTCTAGGGTTTTAGCCTCCACGATCTCGTGGTAGATCAACTCTTGTAATACTCATATCATCAATATCAATCAAGAAGGACGTAGGGTTTTACCTCCATCAAGAGGGCCCGAACCTGGGTAAAACATCGTGTCCCCTACCTCCTGTTACCATCCGCCTAGATGCACAGTTCGGGACCCCCTACTCGAGATCCGCCGGTTTTGACACCGACAGCCCCCTCCTTCCATCTCTTCTCTCTTCCCTTTCCTTCTCTCCTACTCCTACTACATGGAAGGGGGGAATCCTACTCCCGGTGGGAGTAGGGCTCCCCAGGGCACGCCATAGTAGAGGGCCGGCCCTCCCCCACCTCCACTCCTTTATATACGGGCGAGAGGGGCACCCCATAGACACACAAGTTGATCATTGATCTCTTAGCCGTGTGCGGTGCCCCCTCCACCATAATCCACCTCGGTCATATCGTAGCGGTGCTTAGGCGAAGCCCTGTTCCGGTAGCATCATCATCACCGTCATCACGCCGTCGTGCTGACAAAGCTCTCCCTCGACACTCTGTTGGATCCAGAGTTCGTTGGATGTCATTGAGCCAAACATGTGCAGATCGCGGAGGTGCCGTACTTTCGGTACTAGGATCGGTCGATCGCGAAGACTTACTACTACATCAACCGCGTAGTCAAAATGCTTCCACTTACGGCTACGAGGGTACGTGGACAACACTCTCCCCTCTTTTTGCTATGCATCACCATGATCTTGCGTGTGCGTAGGAATTTTTTTGAAATCACTGCTTTCCCCAATAGTGGTATCAGAGCCAGGTTTATGCATAGATGTTATATGCACGAGTAGAACACAAAGGAGTTGTGGGCGTGGGTATATACATATTGCTTGCCATCACTAGTTGATTCTTGATTTGGCGGTATTGTTGTATGAAGCAGCCCAGACCGACATTACGCGTACGCTTACGCGAGAGTGGTTGTACCGACGTGCTTCGCACACAGGTGGCTGGTGGGTGCAGTTTCTCCGACTTTAGTTGAATCGGATTCAATGAACAGGGTTCTTTCGGAAGATCAAAAAGCAATCACTATACCGCATTGTGGTTTTTGTTGCGTAGGTAAGAATGCTTCTTGCTCAGCCCGTAGTAGCCACGTAAAACTTGCAACAACAAAGTAGAGGACGTCTAACTTGTTTTTGCAGGGCATATTGTGATGTGATATGGTCAAGACATGATGCTAAATTTTATTGTATGAGATGATCATGTTTTGTAACACAGTTATCAGCAACTAGCAGGAGTGAGGGAGTCCTGGATTAGGGGGTGTCCGGATAGCCGGACTATACCTTCGGCCTGACTCCTGGACTATGAAGATACAAGATTGAAGACTTCGTCCCGTGTCCGAAAGGGACTTTCCTTGGCGTGGAAGGCAAGCTTGGCGATACGGATATGTAGATCTCCTACCATTGTAACCGACTCTGTGTAACCCTAGCCCTCTCCGGTGTCTATATAAACCGAAGGGTTTTAGTCCGTAGGGAAAAACATCATACCATAGGCTAGCTTCTAGGGTTTAGCCTTCTTGATCTCGTGGTAGATCTACTCTTGTACTACCCATATCATCAATATTAATCAAGCAGGAGTAGGGTTTTACCTCCATCGAGAGGGCCCGAACCTGGGTAAAAACATCGTGTCCCTTGTCTCCTGTTACCATCCACCTAGACGCACAGTTTGGGACCCCCTACCTGAGATCCGCCGGTTTTGACACCGACATTGGTGCTTTCATTGAGAGTTCCTCTGTGTCGTCGCCACCAGGAAGGATGCCTCATCCCGTCTTTAAAGACAGTACCGTTGCTAAGGGAGCTTTGGCTGTCGGCCAAACTCTCCGGCTAGGTGGTTTCCTTATGACCGCCTGTTCGGCTGCTGCGCCGATGATGACCTCTCGGGTCATCAAAAGCAATCTTCACGTCAGCTCGGAATTCCCCGAGCAGCTAGATCCAATGGAGCTCTCTTACCTAAACGAGCCTAAACCCGATCTGAGAGAGATTAACTCTCCCCAGGTCGCCCATCATGTTGCCATGGTAGAGGGACAGTGCGGCGACCCTTCATCTATCTTAAGGACTAGCTATGTCCGGATTCCTGATCCATCCAAGCCGGATACCCGCGGAGGGGAGGACATCACTCAAGACCTAAACTTAAAGTCAGGCGACAGGCTAGATTCATTGGACAACATCCAAGAATCCAAACTTCCGAATTTGGAAACTCCTTGGCCTCTGGGTCTCAGATTGGGTGAGGTTTCGGATTTGATTCAACCCACCCACCCGTACATAAGCGATCTATCCCAAATTAGGCAAGAGCCCGAAGAAACAATACATCATTATTGTGCTAAAATTCCTCCTGGTTATGAACAGGATAAAGGACTGCTGCGAGGAAGACGCAATTTCATTCTTCTGCAATAATTGCACGGACAAGGGAATCCTCAACGCCATAAGTTGCCGTGATATTACACGCTTCGCTGACTTGGCATCCATAGTATGAAAGTACTGTGCGATGGAAAGCGCCTGGAAAACCGAAATAAAATTTTGGGACAATCCGTCCCTGAATACAAACCCAGTCCGAAATAAAAAAGGGTGCATCATCGCCAGACACCCGGGTTCAATACCAAAAAGCAAAAGCCCTCTACAGGGCACGGAACCATACTGGAAGGATGGCTTAATGGACCCTGTAAAATTCACAGTGCAGAGGGCGCCACACCAACTCACAGCCTTAGAGCATGTTGGATACTCTGGCAGGTGGCAAGAGTTGGCGAAGATCTTCTAATTCCAGAAGCCACAGAAAGCCACCCCAGAGACACCAGTACGGTATTAACAGTCTTCGAGACTTTCGCATCAAATAATATGCGAAAAAGAACACTCTGCAGCCTTGCCGAAGTCTACCAAGTAGCAACAATAAACCCATGGAGTGACACGGCTATTACTTTTAACGCCAGTGATGAACCTAAATTCCGAACAGCCCGAGCACCAGCCGCATTGGTCCTCAGTCCAATAGTGGACGGCTTTCGTCTTACCAAGGTACCCATGGATGGCGGCAGGGGATTGAACCTCATTTATGAGGAAACCCTTCAAAAAATGGAAATAGACTCGGACCGCATCGAGCGAAGCAACACAACCTTTAGAGGAATAATCCCCAGTCGGGAAGCGCACTGTACAGGAAAAATCACACTAGATGTGGTGTTCGGCACGCCGCATAATTACAAGTCCGAAGAGGTCACGTTCCAAGTGGCCCCGTTTAGTAGCGGATATCACTCTCTGCTAGGGTGGGAAGCGTTTACAATCTTCCAGGCAATACCCCATTACGGGTACATGAAGCTCAAGATGTCCGGGCCTAACGGAATCATCACTCTCGCTAGTGATCCGGACATAGCACTCCGCGCTGAAAACAAGACAGCCGCACTGGCCCTCGAGGCGCTATCCGAAGCCCTAGCGGCTGAGAAACTGACTGCGCTGCGCTCCGCGGTGAATAGGGACGATGTGATACTCGACAAAAGATCCAAGTCCACCTCCTTTAAACCGGCGGACGAAATAGTCAAATTCCAGGTCCATCCAACGGACTCCAATAAAACAGCTTCCATCGGGGCACAGTTAAACCCTGATGTAGATGCCGCACTGTGAGAGTTCCTACGAGAGAACTGGGACATTTTCGCCTGGCACACTTCAGAAATTCCAGGAATCCCACGCAGGCTGGCCGAACACAACTTAAATATCCTAAAAGGATTCAAGCCAGTCAAACAGGCTCTTCGGTGTTTTTCCGAACCTAAGTGACAGGCCATGGGAGAGGAAGTAGCCAAGCTATTGGAGGCCGGATTCATCAAAGATATAAAACACCCGGACTGGCTAGAAAACCTAGTGATGGTACCAAAGAAGGACAAATCCTGGCGCCTGTGCATTGATTTTAAAGACCTTAACAAGGCTTGCCCAAAGGATCCCTTCCCCCTCCCCCGCATCGATCAAATTATCGACGCTACCGCAGGACATGATTCGTTGTGTTTCCTCGACGCATACTCCGGCTACCATCAAATGAAGACGGCAGAGTCAGACCAAGCCGCAATGGCATTCATCACACCATACGGCCCATTCTGCTTCAACACAATGCCCTTCGGGCTCAAAAACGCCGGCGCAACATATCAGCGCATGATTCAGACATGTCTGGCAAACCAGATCGGCAAAACAGTGGAGGCATACGTAGATGATGTGGTTGTTAAAACAAGACATGTCGAATCTCTAGTAGACGACTTGAGGCTAACATTCGATAACCTCTACACATACGACATCAAGCTCAACCCGGAAAAATGCGTTTTCGGCGTTCCAGCCGGAAAACTCTTGGGCTTCATTGTATCCGGTAGAGGAATTGAAGCAAATCCAGCCAAGATCTGAGCTCTGTCACAATTGGATATCCCGAAGAAGCTCAAACAAATACAAAAATTAACCGGATGCGTGGCGGCTCTAAGCCGCTTTATCTCCCGCTTGGGAGAAAAGGCCCTACCCCTTTACCACCTCCTTCGGCGCACCGAACACTTCGAGTGGACGGATGCAGCCACGGCCGGACTCGACGAAATAAAAGACATCTTGGCAACAAACCAGTCCTGGCCGCGCCAAACATTGGCGAACCAATGCTATTATACATTGCAGCAACCCATCAGGTCATAAGCGCAGTGCTCGTCGTCGAACGAGAAACGGACAGACACAAATTCCCCCTTCAAAAACCGGTCTACTATGTTTCCACTGTCCTTACTCCGTGCAAGTCACGGTACCCACATTATCAAAAGATTGCGTACGCGGTATTTATGGCATCCCGGAAGCTATGACACTACTTTCAAGAGTGTTCAATAACAGTAGCCTCGGAAGTGCCACTTAACGATATTATAAACAACCGCGACGCGACGGGCCAGATTGCAAAATGGGCCATTGAGCTCCTCTCGTTCGACATAACTTACAAGCCACGGCGAGCTATCAAGTTGCAAGTTTTGGCCGACTTCATCGCAGAATGGACGGAGGCCGAACTCCCTAAAGAGTACGGCACATATTCAAACTGGGTCATGCACTTCGACAGCTCCAAAATGTTGGCCGGTCTAGGGGCTGGCATCGTTTTGACGTCCCCCACAAGAGGCACAGTTCAATACGTACTCCAGATAATGTACACAGACTCCAACAATGCAGCCGAATATGAGGCCCTTTTACATGGTCTCCGGATGGCAGTATCCATGGGCATTCAACGCCTAGAGGTGCGCGGGGACTCGAACCTCGCAATATCCCAAATAAATGGAGACTTTGATGCCAAGGATCCAAAAATGGCAGCTTATCGCAACGCCGTCCTAAAAATGTCAGCTCGGTTCGAAGGGCTCGGATTTCACCATATAGCTCGGGAAAATAATCAGGTGGCAGATGTCCTGGCACGCATCGGCGCAAAACGCGATGTAGTCCCCCCCAACATCTTCTTGGAAAGGCTGTTCAAGCCATCCGTAGTATGGGAAGGGGAAACCGGCAATAACAGCCCGGACCCATCCGCACTGCCCGACACCGAACACTCTGACATAATTGGAGGCTCTGCCAATGAAATAACACCTTCAGCCCACGTAATAATGGCCGCCATCGCCCCGTGGACAGAACCATTCCTCGCCTACCTTACTAGGCAGGAACTCCCCAAGGACCAAAATGAGGCACGCTGCATAGTGCGGCGATCTAAAGCCTATAAAGTCCATGAGGGAGAGCTTTATAAGAAAAGCACTACCGGAGTCCTTCAAAGGTGCATCTCCGAAGTGGAAGGGCGGAACCTCCTGGCTAAAATTCATGCCGGACTCGGCGGTCATCACGCTGCATCTCGGTCCCTTGTAAGCAAGGCCTTCCGTATAGGCTTTTATTGGCCGACGGCCCGGGCAGACGCCCAGGACATAGTCCAACGATGCGTCGGTTGCCAGCTTTTTGCAAACCAAAGCCATATGCCACCCACCGCCCTCCAAACTATCCCCATCACTTGGCCCTTCGCAGTCTGGGGGCTTGACATGGTTGGACCCCTTAAAGGCAGAACCCACAAGAAAAAATATTTACTGGTCATGGTGGATAAGTTCACCAAATGGATAGAAGCCAAGCCTGTTAAGACGGCCGAATCCGGACCGCTGATAGACTTTATATCCGGGGTTGTACACCGTTACGGCGTCCCCCACAGCATCATCACTGATAACGGCACGAACTTTATGGCCGACGAGGTAAAACTCTGGTGCAAAAACATGGGCATCAAGCTCGATTATTCTTCCTTCTATCATCCACAAACTAACGGCCAGGTCGAACGTGCAAATGGTCTTATCATGAGCGGCATCAAACCCAGATTAGTGCGGTCCCTTAAGGAATCTAATACGCACTGGGTAGAGGAGCTCGACTCCGTACTCTGGGGGCTGCGGACCACGCCGAATCGCACCACCGGATACACACCATTCTTCATGGTGTACGGCGCAGAGGCAGTTTTGCCCTGCGACATAATTCATGACTCACCTCGAGTGCACATGCACGAAGAAAGAGAAGCCGAGCTCGATCGGCAGGACAGTTTGGACGCCTTGGAGGAAGAGCGTGACGTTGCAAAAGCCCGTTCCGCATTCTATCAACAGCAGGCTCAAAGATACCAAACCAGAGAAGTACGGGCCAAAAATTACAACGTTGGCGAATTAGTTCTACGCCTGCCGGACAAGAAAAAGGACAAACTCAAGCCCAAGTGGGAAGGTCCCTTCATAATTGACCAAGTCCTGACTGGTGGAGCGTACCGCCTGTGAGATGCATCGGATAACCGACTCAAGCCGAACCCATGGAATGCACCCCGTCTCCGAAGATTCTATGCCTAGCACCGGACTCTGTGTTCGTCTCCTTCCCCTGTCCATTTTTTATATACTTTCTGTCTTACATTTCTCTCCTTCTCTCTCCCTCTCTCTTATAGCCTTCAAAGGCTCATAAAGTGACGCGCTATCCACGCTCATTAAACCTGGGGGCTTCTTTAAATAGAAGCTTATTTATACGGGTTTCATGCCCAACACATGTGTCACAGTTCCGCATGTACCTTTTATTCACCATTATATGCATCGATATGACTTAAGTTTTGGCCAAGCTGGGTTGCCTGGTTCCTGTGCTTACCCCTACGTTCCCGATTGTTCGGCTAGGCGGTAAAGGGAGCACCTCTGCGATTGTTACTGCCGGGTCAGCCGGATGTGTACCTCAAACTGGGTGAAGCCGAAAGCTAGCGTTCTTAAAGGAATATTCAGTCGGTGAACTAAAGATGATCTTTTTTTCCACTTATTTATCTATACGCCCCCAGATGTTTTTCCTGCGTCTCTTTTCGCAGAATGGACATGCACTTTAGGGCATGCCTCCCAGGGAAAGGAACCCCTAACAGAACTATTCTCCCTGGAAGATGTTTCTTACTCACCATGTAATATAACATAACTAGTTGGGCACTTGTCTGTTCAAGCACTAATGACCCCTATGCCTGGTCTCCATGCATACCCTGGTTCTTATATAACCGCGAGGGTATTCGGACACACTCCGGACCGTCAGGTCCCAAGGTTGAAGCGAAAAGGTCGGCCATGACAAACGATCTACAATCCCGCTAGAAGGCATTACACACGTCAATTAAAATTACATAGTCAATCTGACTGATTGTATTCCTCTTCAATACCATCTAACAGGCTGTCTAGTTTACAGTCCTGTTGGGAATACTTTGCGGCCAATTCTACTTGGCCGTATACTAAGCTCACAGGGATCTCCTTCCCATCGGGCCCCGCGTGTCCGACCTCGGCCATGTGGTTCGGGTCAGCCTTCGTGTACCGCGTCTTCACCATGGCCCAGGCCTCCCTGGTCCCTTAATGGCAGGCCGACATCTTCCACAATCGGAAGCGCCACCGCTCTCCCTTCAGCTTCTCTACAAGCTCTCCAGGGCCTTCGGGCATGGAGACGGATGGCCACAAGGCCTGGGCGACGCCTTGCATCACCTGCCGAACTCGCTCGTGCAGTTGTGAGAGCTCGGGAAGAAGGTCACCCGTAGAACCGGGCATTTCCTCTGCAGGACGAACTGTTAGCATACCTACAGACATTACTCTGTTAGTCGACTTCCTCGCCGAACTCTTTTTTCAAAGTTCGTTTAAGCACTTACTAAATATGCCGCGTCGAAGCCGCTGATTGTCCTTAACGGAGTCCAACAGCTGGGCACGAACATCCTTCAGTTCAACGCCCAGCTTGGTGTTGGCATCTTGGAGATCGTTCTTCTCCCGCCTCACCTTTGTCAGCACGCTCTCACCAGCCTTCAGCTGGCGTAGGAGTTGTTGCTCTTCCGGATTTAATCCGGCGCCATCTGCAATTTCATTTGTCAGATTTGCACCCACGCCGCACTTCGCAAAATACTTATCTTTCGAAGCGTATATTACCAGAGGGGGTCTCCTTGGGCTCCCCTGCCGCGGCTAGTGCGGCCTCAAGTTGGGCTTTGCACTCTTCCAGCTCCTGGGACACTAGGGTATTCTTTTCTGTAAGAACTTGTATAACAAATGATCCTTAAATCAGTTATTCTAACTGTTTCAAGTCTCGGGGGCTACTGGTATATATATAATTACCAAAATTTTCTTACCCATATGTCTTTTACATATTGCTCCGTGGCTCTGGCTAGATCATTTTGAGCGGCACGGAGGTACGCATCTCCCGAATTGAAGGCATCCAATGCCTCTTGGGAGAAACAAGCGTCGCGAAGAACTGTCCGGCGACGCCTGTGGTTCATGGCACTCTCCACCTCGGAATTGGTGGCAGACAGCCTGTCCGCATCCTCTATTGGAGGAGCGTCCGGTGCGCGCCTTGTGTTCGCCTCTGCTTCCGGACCAGGCTTTGGAGCCTGGCTCATGGAGGCGCGATTGGCACCCTCTCTGGATATAGTCCGGCGAGGTCTCTTCGTCCTGAAGAGAGCACGAGCGTTAATATGCCTTGAAGGAATAACACCTGGGAATAAGATGGCGCGCTATACCTTTGTGCCGACGTCTCAGTCCAGACCGCACTTCTTTTCAGCCCGCGGGGCCTTGCCGCCCCTCGTTGGCTAGTCGCCGCAGGCTCGGCCTCCCATCTCAAGGACCTCCCCTGCAAAACACGGTTGTCATACAGCAATTGAAAACACACGAGGATAGTTCCCATTTCAAAGTGTTGGGGCTTCAGTCTTGGTTACCTGTGAGGCTGGGAGTAGCCCTGGGTAATCGGCCGTAATGGCCACCAAGGCGTTGTCCTTGCTCAATTGATGAAACACCCCATCAATCAGCTCCACAGATAAGTCCGGATCCTCTTGAGAGGCCGGGTCGAGGGACCGTCCCGGATCCTTGGGTTGTGGAGGAGGGTTGTTTATTTCTTTAATAGCCTGGCGCAGTTCCTGCGTTGAAGTCGTTAGACTGAATATTTAACGATGGGAATATAAAACAGATGGGCAAGTAAAAGTGTCCACTTACCCAACTTGGGGGATTGTACATAGAAAATCCACCCTATGGGTTGACGCGGAGAAATTCCTCCTCTTCTCCCTTGTACAAAGCGGACAAGATCTTTATTAGAGCGGCAGCCGAATCCGGCCCCTTACGGCCGTGGCGGGTGGCGTCGTCCTCCCCGTTGAAGTCCCACATGGGGTGGCCTCTATACTGAAGCGGCTGCACCCCTCGCATGATGCATGCAGCCATGACCCCAATCATGGTCAGTCTGGAATGAGCTAACAATCTTATCTGCCCCATGAGGTAAAGAACGTCCTTGTCACTTTCCCTTTGAGGGCTCCGTGGACGCCAGCTTAGGCACTTCTTTAGGGGAGCACTGTCGAACTCTGGGAGGCCGATCCGGACAGGATCCGGCAGCGGGACGTCCTCTATATAAAACCATTCCGAAGGCCAGTCCTCGGACGCCTTCTTTGGGGTTCCGGATAGATATCCGGTCCCGGCGATGCGCCACACTTCGGCTCCGCCCACTTGATATATTGACCCCTTCTGAGAACGGGGCACGAGGCAGAATAGCCTTTTCCACAGCGCGAAATGAGCCTCACAACCCAAAAACAGCTCGCAAAGGGTTACGAAGCCCGCGATATGCAATATGGAGGCAGGCGTGAGGTTGTGCAGCTGGAGGCCATAGAACTCCAGGAGCCCCCGGAGAAACGAATGAATTGGAAATCCGAGCCCTCTTATTAAGTAAGGGACAAGGCATACCCGCTCTCCTTTGGAGGGATTGGGGGCGCTCTCCGCTTGCTCTCCGCCATTATAGGTGGCAAGTCCAGCTCGAACCGGGACCATATAGGCCGGGGGGAGAAATCCCTTGGTCGGGAGCATCACTAGCTCGCTGTGCGGGATGGAGCATCTCTCTCAATCTCCAGGCTGAGGGCTGGAAGGGCGAGAGGAGGAGCTGCGGCGGCCGGTCATGATAGAATGGACCTCTGTCGGATACGCTCTGATGAATACTCGCGGAGGGGAGAAGGTGTGGTTTGGATCTAAATCCTCGTCCCATTAAATAGGCGGCTCATTCACGTGGCTAGGGGTGTAAATGTAAAAACACCCCGACTTTTCGTATTCGTTTGACACGTGGAAGACGGCCATTATTGGATGTAGATGCCAAGGAGCGCTACATTTACAAGAAACCGAACATTATTCAACAGGTACACGGAATTTGGAGGAGAACCCGCCTTGCAATGCCGAAGACAATCTGCGCGCTGGACTCATCGTCATTGAAGCCTGGTTCGGGGGCTACTGAGGGAGTCCTAGATTAGGGGGTGTCCGGATAGCCGGACTATACCTTCGGCCGGACTCCTGGACTATGAAGATACAAGATTGAAGACTTCGTCCCGTGTCCGGAAGGGACTTTCCTTGGCGTGGAAGGCAAGCTTGGCGATACGGATATGTAGATCTCCTACCATTGTAACAGACTCTGTGTAACCCTAGCCCTCTCCGGTGTCTATATAAACCGGAGGGTTTTAGTCCGTAGGGAAAAACAATCATACCATAGGCTAGCTTCTAGGGTTTAGCCTTCTTGATCTCATGGTAGATCTACTCTTGTACTACCCATATCATCAATATTAATCAAGCAGGAGTAGGGTTTTACCTCCATCGAGAGGGCCCGAACCTGGGTAAAAACATCGTGTCCCTTGTCTCCTGTTACCATCCGCCTAGATGCATAGTTCGGGACCCCCTACCCGAGATCCGCCGGTTTTGACACCGACAAGGAGCCATATGGTTGTCGCTTTATTGTATGAAATGCAATCGCCATGTAATTGCTTTACTTTATCACTAAGCGATAGCGATAGTTGTAGAAGCAATAGTTGGCGAGACGACAATGATGCTTCGATGAAGATCAAGGTGTCAAGCCGGTGACGATGGTGATCATGACGGTGCTTTGGAGATGGAGATCAAAGGCACAAGATGATGATGGCCATATCATATCACTTATATTGATTGCATGTGATGTTTATGCTTCATGCATCTTATTTTGCTTAGTTCGATGGTAGCATTATAAGATGATCTCTCACTAAATTTCAAGGTATAAGTGTTCTCGCTGACTATGCACCATTGCTACAGTCCGTCATGCCGAGACACCATGTGATGATCGGGTGTGATAAGCTCTATGTTCACATACAGCGGGTGCAAGCCAGTTTTGCACGCACAGAATACTAGGTTAAACTTGACAAGCCTAGCATATGCAGATATGGCCTCGTAACACTGAGACCGAAAGGTCGAGCGTGAATCATATAGTAGATATGATCAACATAGTGATGTTCACCATTGAAAACTACTCCATCTCACGTGATGATCAGACATGGTTTAGTTGATATGGATCACGTGATCACTTAGATGATTAGAGAGATATCTATCTAAGTGGGAGTTCTTAAGTAATTTGATTAATTGAACTTTAATTTATCATGAACTTAGTAGTATTTTGCATGTCTATGTTGTTGTAGATAGATGGCCCGTGCTGTTGTTCCATTGAATTTTAATGCGTTCCTAGATAAAGCTAAGTTGAAAGATGATGGTAGCAACTACACGGTCTTGGTCCGTAACTTGAGGATTATCCTCATTGCTGCATAGAAGAATTATGTCCTAAAATCACCGCTAGGTGAAAAACCCGCTACAGGAGCAACGCCAGATGTTGTGAACACCTGGTAGAGCAAAGCTAATAACTACTCGATAGTTCAGTGTGCCATGCTTTACGGCTTAGAACCGGGAATTCAACGACGTTTTGAATGCATGGAGCATATGAGATGTTCCAGGAGTTGAAGTTAATATTTCAAGCAAATGCCTGGATTGAGAGATATGAAGTCTCCAATAAGTTCTACAGCTACAAGATGGAGGAGAATAGTTCTGTCAGTGAACATATACTCAGAATGTCTGGGTACCACAACCACTTGACTCAGCTGGGAGTTAATATTCCTAATGATAGTGTCATTGACAGAGTTCTTAAATCACTACCACCAAGCTACAAGAACTTCATGATGAACTATAATATGCAAGGGGTGGATAAGACGATTCCTGATCTCTTCGCAATGCTAAAAGCTGTTGAGGTAGAAATCAAGAAGGAGCATCAAGTGTTGATGGTCAACAAGACCACCAGTTTTGTCATGGTTTTGTCACGGCAGATGTCCTAGAGAAAGGACTTAGTCGTGGAGCCATCGCGACGGGTTAGCTTGAAGGGGTTAAAGCGGACACAAGGACGCAAGAGAGTTTATACTAGTTCGGCCCCTTCGATGAAGGTAAAAGCCTACGTCTAGTTGTGATGGAATTGATGGGGTTTCGATGACTAGGGAGCAAACAAGCTTCACCTATGTCTCGAGTTGTTGTCTGTTGTCCTTAAACCACCGCCGGGTCGTCCCCATATATACACGGGTGACACCCGTCGGTTCACAGAGTCCCAACACCGGTCGATATTCGTATCCGGGTTGGTCTCTCCTTATTCCTAACTTATAATACAAGCTTATATACAATTCCCGGTTTACAGCTACAAGTCTTGAACTGACTACGGGCCTTAGGCCCTCATCTGCCTTCTTGGGCTTTATCACTCTGGAACTACTAATGAAGTTGACCCGGCCCAGATAGGCCGGTTTACGCCCAGTAGTAATATCCCCAACATTAGGCCCCAGATTGATTTGAACAGGTTCATGTCAATCCTTTATCCAAAGCTTCATCTTCAACATCTTCTCATAAATTGGTGAACCGCCATGATGTCATCTTCTCGGATTGCTGTAAACCGGAGTGACGTCACCTGTCATAATGAAGATATCCATTATGCTTCTTTGTTTAATAGATATGCGGAAATCGAGGCGACAACTTCGTTCCGTAGCCCCTTAATTGCCGCGCCTGACACATGCCCTTTGCCTTATAAATAGGACCGAAGGGTCATTTCCTTTTTCCCTTCTTCCCCTTCTGCTTCGTCTTCCTCGCCTCGCCCGGCTTCAGAGCTCCGCCGCCACCGTCGACCTCTGCCTCAACCTTGGCCGCTGCATCAACCTGGTCGCACCAGAGCATCGCGGCAACCTTCCACGTCTTCCTTAGCTCCGGTAAACCTTCTATCCTTTCCCCCGCAGATCTGTTCTAGGGTTTCATGTTCTTGCAGTGTTCATCACTTGTTCGTGTTCATACACTAACCCTGGATGCATCTGTGAACCCCTGCTCTGTATAACGGTAGCTGTTAATATCCGTTTTTAGTTTCGCCATAGACCATAGATCTCACATATGTTTCTGCCCATTGATTCAATGCTGTTCTACCTTGAGCTTTTGAATATTTTTCTTATTTTCTGAACTTGCTTCAGATCCAACGCTGTAGAGAAATCGTGTGAAATCTATTTCTACACACTTATCCATCCGCCATCTCAGCTGTCTCCATGCTTAGATCAGGCGGTTTAACCTTGTAGAATAAATTGCCAAACCGGTATATATCATTAGTCCCCTAGTTGAACCGCCAGATGTTGTTGTTTTATAAACTCCGTTTTAGACAGATATGTCTCCGGTTTGACATTGCGCATACCAATGTACCTTGACCAATGCATTTTTGAACCGGGATCTTCTACCTTGTAGATTTCCTCATGGCCAAGCAAGTATATGAGTGCAATTGGGTTCCTTCTCGCGTCACAGAGGCTCAACTGGACGATCTAGTCCTGATTGGCGCTTTAGGCAGCAAAGATACCATCCATTGGAGGGCTCCTGGCAAAGAATGCCCTCCCACACCTCGAGAAGGAGAGGTTGTTGTTTTCGTAGATCACTTAGCCCAGGGATTTAAGCCGCCCGGTTCTAAATTTTACCAGGATGTTTTAACCGATTTCCAACTCCATCCACAAGACACTGGCCCCAACTCTGTTACAAATATGTGTCACTTCCAAGTGCTCTGTGAGGTGTTCTTTCAAGAGGAGCCCACAATGGAATTGTTCAGAGACCTTTTCCATCTAAACCGCCATACTGAGTTTACTGATGGCTCTAATACGGAGTTGGGTGGCGTGGCGATTCAGAAAAGGAAAGAGGTCACATACCCTCACGCCAAGCTGCACAGCCACCCCAAAGAGTGGAATCAGACATGGTTCTACTGTAAAGACACCTCCCCTGCTGGTGAGAATCCCTTGCCTGGCTTTCGTCCGGAGCGGCTCAGCAATACACACCCTTTTCCTCAAAGATTGACTGCCCAGGAGAGAAGCAAATATGCTCCTCAACTGTCAAAGCTCAGAGCCTTTATGGCCAACGGTTTAACAGGGGTTGATCTCGCTCGTTGTTGGATATCATGGAGCATACTGCCCCTTAGTCAACACTCCGGTTTGATGTGCGAGTATACTGACAGTGTTGATGACCCACTGCGACATTCTAAAATCCAGCTCTCCGATGAAGAGATCACAGAGGCTGTGAATAAGATGCTGAATGAACCGGAACACGTCTGTGCTAGAACCGGCCTGCTTCCCTTCTGTGCCACCAACAAACCGCCAGCTGTAAGACTTTGATTTTTCTCTTTGTTGAATCTGTTATTGGTATGTCTTTTCATTGTTTAATATCAGTGTCTGTGTAATCAGGCCAATGGTCCGTTTTTGGAGCAAGAAACTGCCGCAGGAGAAACCAGAAAAACCAGACAAACCGGAAAGAGCAACTCGGCAAAAGACTAAAGCTGTGAAGAAGACTGCCCACAGGAAAAGAACCACGACATCTTCTAATCCGGCCCCTGATGATGATGTGGATAATCCAGACCTTGAGGTAGAGCTTGACTCACTTGGTTTATTTTTCATGCGTCTTATTGATGATGATATTTGTCAGGATGATGCCGAAGCCAGCCACGCGGATGCTGCAGAGGTAATTATTCTCTCTTCCGATTCAGAACCTTTACCTTCACAAAAAATCCATCAGGCAAATCGGAAAGTTAAATTTTCTCATCCTCTTGCTTATTTGGATCCTAAATTTCTTATGAAGACCCAACAACACGAAGCTCGTCGCACAACCCGGCACAGCGGCCAGGTAGTTACCTTCGCCGGTTTACCGAACAGTACGGTTCGGAAACGCCATTCAGAGGTGTCTAATTTGCTTGTCAGTGCTTGTCCTCAAGCGGGCTGCTTTCGTCAACCTCTTAATCCATCTGACTCCGATTACCAAGTTACCTCCCACTCATCTTCTGGCGAGTCATCGGCTACTCAGCTGCCACCACTCAAAATGGTGCTTGGGTAAGCTATACTTATTGTGATATTTGCAGTACATCGCCTTGAAACATATGCTGTATTTGATTTTGTTATTCTTCTCAGGGCCAAACCTAGGCCAAGCAAGAAGGCCCGCCTGGACAAAGCGGCCGAAGAAGGTGCCGTTCTTGAGCCAGGCAAGACACTCGATCTTGAAGCGGCTATTCCTGAGGATATACCCAACATCAGCCGCAGCAAGACGACGATCTTATTGCTGAAGAGAGACCTACTGATGCCTCAGGTCCTGTCAATCAGCCCACAGGATCCATCCGGATTGAAAGCTCCACCGGTCCAGCAAAACCTACTGACAAGCCAACAACTCCAGTGCAAACCGGCGGTACCAAGGATGATGAGGTTGTCATTACTAGCACTGGCCATACTGAGCCAAGCAATCCTGTTGCTTTGTCCAAACATTCTGCCAAGGAAGAATTTGCTGCCTTTGGCAAAGGCAAGTGGAACGTTGATCTGATGACTTATGCTGCTCTGAACGCCCAAGACATCCATTCCGGCTATCTGAACCGGTTGTATACCAGTCGCGACTATGAAGCCGGTCTGGTTAATATGATGAAAGATAAATATGAGGTAACTTCCATATGCTCCTTCCTGCTTGTATGCTTCCATTCTTGCTGACTCTCGTAGCCCCCAAGGGCCAGTTTGTAATATTCTTTCAAACCGGGACTTACTACTATAAATCTTGATGTTTTGAAATTCGCTGATGTAGCCCCCAAGGGCCGGTTCAACTTAGCGTAGTTAAACCGGTACTTTCAGTAATTGAAATTGCCGCATCAGAATATATACGAGCAAATATCCATTAGCCCCCAAGTGCCAAGTTGAATACTTGTATTGATCTTGGGACTTTGTAAGCAATTGAAAGATGAAGATCGAATATGCATTAGTCCCCAAGTGCCAAGTGCATAACTTGTTATGTGGTTGGTACTTCAATCCTTGTACCGTTTTGTTGAAGCATATAACTGTCTGCATGCAGGCTGAGCTGAAGACGAAAGAAAACCAAATCGCCGACCTCCAAGAAAACCTGAAAACCCAACAAGCTGAAACCTCCAAAGCAAAAGAGGAATTAGTCAGCGCTTTAAGCGCCATGGAGCAGCTTAAGGAGAGCTTCAAGAAGAAGCAGGCGGATTGGGCCACTGAAAAGTCCACTTTAATCAAACGAGCAGAGGATGCCGAGGCTGCACTAAAACCGGTGGCGGATGAACTGACCAGTATAAAATGGCACATGCATACTATGACCCCTGCTATCTTTGGTAAGCAAGTTTGACTTCTGAATTGACTCGGCCCTCTTACAAAACTGCCGGTTTAACCCTTATGATATTTCAGGGACACGCACTGGTCACTTGGGTTCAGATGTGCGGAAAAAATTGAAAGCCGTCTACACGTTGGTCGAACAACTGTATACTGGCGCACAGCGGATCATCTGTACCGTATCTCACAACAAACCGGCGCCCACTTTGATTCAAGATACCCTGATGAAACTGTCAGTGCTTCCCGCCCGAGTTGAAGAGTTGAAGAAATCTGCTGCTCGAACCGGTGCGATCAATGCCTTAATGCGGGCAAAAGCCTGGGTGCCGGATTTTGATCCTATTGAAGCGGCTCAGGGCTATCCCATCTTGAAAGAAGACGGGTCAGAATTTAGTGAAGCGGATCAGCAAGCCATAAACCGGGAAGTACGTCCGCTAACTTGTCAACTGGCTGAAGAAGCAAACTTGTCTCGTTATCAAGCCCAATATGACAATCAGAACAAGCGAATAGTTGCCCCAATTCATGAGTTGGAAAATCTTATCCCTCCAATCCGTAAGCACACTTACGCTCCCGATATTGACCCGTCATTGCTGATCCACGATGAAGCTGTTTTTCAAGCATTAATGGGAATCGACTGGACAACTGTTGATTTCCAGCCACTGGGTAGAGAAACGGAGGCTAAAGCGGCGCAGGATGACCCACAACCGTCAGGCCAGGCTGGTGACCAAGTTTGAGCCGGAAGCCGGTTTTGAAACTGCCTCTCCTTTGCGTAAAACAATGATATTATTATGGGCACCGTGCTGCCTTGTAATAGGATAGCTGATACTTTTGATGTTGATATGCCTTCGTGCATAACTTGTTCTTCTTGTGGTGATGAACTTTCCAAAGCACTTTCTGCAACAAAAAAAACTCTTCAAGTGCCACCGCAGTTGTACCGTCCGGCGGAATATGATGTCTGCATATATGAAGTCAAAACATCCAAAAAAATTCTTAAGTATATGACCAAATTTTTACGATACATAATACCTGCCATCGTTAAGCATGAAGTTGGCTTGGCCAATCTTGAAGCGGAGTTTTGCAAACCCACACTGTTGGAGGAGATAACAGCTCTTGTATATATATGACGCTGGTTTACCATGTAAACCGTGCCGAGTTATAATAAACACCGTGTTACTCCATAAGAGGATGTTAACAACAAGGATCAAACTGGGCAAATAGTCTCCGGATTGACGTGAACTGTGTTCCGTCAATTGATTGGTTAAAAACTGTGTCGGTTTAAAAAACGCAATAAAAAGCAAAAAACCCCTTCAAAGAAAAGTGTAATGAAAATGCAATGACAAAACCATTGCAAAAAAAGGTTTATTTGAGCTGATCAGATGGTGTTACCATGGCCGAAGACGACCAAGCTCCCGTTAGGTGTAACTATGGTTCTAGTCAGCCAGGTCCCCAAATGAAACCGTGGCATTTATGCCGATCAAGTGGCATGGTCATGGTTCAGGTTCGACCAAGCCCCCAAGTGATTCTGTGGCCTTAGGCCGATCAAGAGGCATGACTGGTTCAGACATGACCAAGTCCCCAAGTGATCTGGTGGCTCTCGCCTATCAAGAGTTATGGTATTGGTTCGGACACGACCAAACCCCCAAGTGATATAACATGATGCTTTTAAAAAGCAAACTCAAGGGGTAAACTGGAGGCCGCTTTAGAGCAACTCCGTGTAACCTCACATGATGTAAAAGAACAGATACCCCGCTTTAGCTGAGGTTCCGGTTTATTATATTTAATCATAATATATACATTGTCGTAATATGTACATAAGTATAGCCAATGGCTCAGGTATAGTAAGGCCGAAGATGAGCTATGTTCCACGGCCTGTTGGTCTCCTCCTTTGATGTGCGTGAGTCTTTATGCTCTCGAATATCGATCAGATAGTATGACCCGTTGTGCAGATTCTTGCTGACCATGAAAGGCCCCTCCCAAGGTGGGGATAGCTTATGCATATCAGTCTGATCTTGGATGAGCCGAAGCACCAAATCTCCTTCCTGGAAGGTTCTGGTTCTGACTCGGTGACTGTGATAACGACGAAGATCCTGGTGGTAAATCGCCGATCGGGTGGCTGCGATGTCACGCTCTTCATCCAGCCGGTCCAAAGCATCTTGCCGTGCCGTCTCGTTGTCCGCTTCAATATAAGCTGTCACACGAGGTGAATCATGACGGATATCACTGGGAGAACCGCCTCCGCTCCATAAACCATGAAGAACGGTGTGTATTTGGTTGATCTGTTGGGTGTTGTATTGATGCTCCATAACACAGATGGTAATTCTTCTACCCAACAACCCGGCATTCTCTGCAAAGGAACCATGAGCCGGGGCTTGATGCCTCTCAAGATCTCTTGATTAGCTCTTTCTGCTTGACCATTGGACTGTGGATGTGCCACTGATGAAACGTCGAGCCGGATGTGCTCCCGTTCGCAGAGCTCCTTCATAACACCTTTGGACAAATTGGTACCATTATCGGTGATAATACTGTGCGGAAAGCCAAAACGGAAAATCACCTTTTTGATGAACTGAACCGCCGTGGCCGCATCACACTTGCTAATAGGTTCTGCCTCCACCCACTTTGTAAACTTGTCAACCGCCACCAGGAGGTGGGTCTTCTTATCTTTGGACCTTTTGAAAGGCCCAACCATATCCAGCCCCCAAGTCGCAAACGTCCAAGTAATTGGAATCATTCTCAATTCTTGAGCCGGCACATGAGCACGTCTTGAAAACTTTGGCAACCATCACATCGTCTGACCAGATCCTCCGCATCAGCATGAGCAGTTAACCAATAGAAGCCATGGCGAAACGCTTTAGCCACCAGAGATTTTGAACCGGCGTGATGACCACAATCTCCTTCGTGGATCTCACGCAAAATTGCACGACCTTCTTCAGGAGACACACAACGTTGAAAAGCTCCTGATACACTGCAATGATGCAACTCGCCGTTGATAATAGCCATGGACTTGGATCGCCGGATTATCTGTCGGGCCAGAGTCTCATCCTCTGGTAACTCGCCCCGGTTCTTTTACGCCAGGTAAGGAAGCGTCCAATCCAGAATAACATGAAGAGCTGCCACCAATTGAACCTCCGGATCAGGAATAGCCAAATCCGCTTCACCAGGGATCTTAACCGACGGGTTGTGTAGCACATCCAGAAAAACATTGGGCGGGACCGGTTTGCGCTGAGAGCCCAGCCGTCTTAAGGCGTCCGCCGCTTCATTTTTCCGCCGGTCCAAGTGGTCCACCTGATAACCTTTGAAATGACCTGCAACAATATCCACCTCACGACGATATGCTGCCATGAGTGGGTCCTTGGAGTCCCAAGTGCCAGACACTTGCTGAGCCACAAGGTCTGAGTCACCGAAGCACTTAACTCGACTTAGATTCATCTCCTTAGCCATCCGGAGACCATGGAGCAAGGCTTCATACTCAGCTGCATTGTTAGTACAAGGGAACATTAAGCGGAGAACATAACAAAACTTATCACCTCGCGGGGAAGTTAATACGACTCCAGCCCCCGAGCCTTCCAATTGCCTTGATCTGTCAAAATGGATGGTCCAATATGTGTGATCCGGCTTTTCTTCAGGTGCTTGCATTTTCGTCCAATCATTGATGAAATCAACAAGTGCTTGAGACTTAACCGCCGTCCGAGGCACATACTTCAAACCGTGCGGCTCAAGCTCTATAGTCCACTTGGCAATCCGGCCAGTCGCTTCCCGGTTCTAGATGATATCCCCCAAAGGAGCAGAACTAACCACCGTAATTGGGTGCCCTTGGAAGTATTGTTTAAGCTTTCGGCTTGCCATAATAACTCCATACACCAGCTTCTGCCAATGCGGATACCTTTGCTTGGACTCAATTAGTACCTCGCTGATATAATAGACCAGACGTTGAACCGGATACTCCTTACCTGCCTCCTTTCGCTCCACCACAATAGCCACGCTAACCGCCCAAGCATTGGCAGCAACATATAGTAGTAATGGCTCCTTGTCAATGGGAGCAGCGAGCACAGGCGGATTGGCCAATTGCCGCTTTAAGTCCTCAAACGCTTCATCAGCGGCGGAACTCCAAACAAACTGATCCGTCTTTTTCAACATATGATACAAAGGGATTGCCTTTTCACCAAGACGACTGATAAACCGGCTTAACGCTGCAATCCGGCCGGCCAGTCATTGAACATCATTGATACACTTCGGTTTAGCCAGGGAGGTGATGGCCGTGATCTTCTCCGGATTAGCCTCAATTCCCCTGTTGGATACCAGAAAACCCAATAGCTTGCCCGCCGGCACACCAAAGACACACTTGTCCGGATTAAGCATCATCTTGTATGCCCTCAAGTTATCAAAGGTTTCCTTCAAATCATCAATCAAAGTCTCCTTCTCCCTGGACTTAACCACGATATCATCCACGTAAGCATGCACATTACGGCCAATCTGCTTGTGAAGACAATTTTGTACACACCGTTGATAAGTTTCCTGGGCACTCTTGAGCCCGAAGGGCATAGACACATAGCAGAAGGCTCCAAAGGGAGTTATAAATACCGTCTTCTCCTGGTCCTTAACTACCATTTTGATCTGATGATAGCCAGAATATGCATCCAAAAAACTTAAACGCTCGCAACCCGCCGTAGCATCAATAATTTGATCAATACGGGGGAGGGCAAAAGGATCTGCTGGACAAGCTTTATTAAGATTTGTGTAATCCACACACATGCGCCAGGTGTCGTTTTTCTTGAGGACCAGCACCGGATTGGCCAACCACTCAGGGTGAAAAACTTCAACAATAAAGCCAGCTGCTAAGAGCCTGGCTACCTCTTCTCCAATCGCCTTGCGTATTTCTTTGTTAAACCGGTGGAGGAACTGTTTCACCGGTTTATATTTAGGATCCACATTAAGGGTGTGCTCAGCGAGTTGCCTTGGTACACCTGGCATGTCAGAGGGCTTCCATGCGAAAATGTCCCGATTCTCATGGATGAACTCGATGAGCGCGCTTTCCTATTTTGGATCCAAGTTGGCACTGATGCTGAACTGCTTGGACGAATCGCCAGGTATGAAGTCAACAAGCTTAGTTTCTGCTGCCGATTTGAACTTCAGGGCCGGATCATGCTCCGTGGTTGGCTTTTTTAACGGAGTCATGTCTGCCGGATCAACATTGTCTTTATAATGCTTCAACTCCTCGGTGGCACAGACCAACTCTGCATAGGCCGCATCTCCTTCCTCGCACTCCAAAGCAATCTTGCGGCTTCCATGAACCGTTATTGTCCCCTTGTGACCTGGCATCTTGAGCTGCAAATATACATAACAGGGCCGTGCCATAAACTTGGCGTAGGCCGGTCGCCCAAACAGGGCGTGATATTGACTTTGGATTTTCACCACTTCAAACGGCAATGCCTCCTACCTGGAATCATGATCATCCCCAAAGGCCACTTCCAGAGCTATCTTACCAACGGGATATGCTGATCGGCCAGGCACTACACCGTGGAATACTGTATTAGACGGTTTGAGATTCTTATCTGTTAGTCCCATACGACGGAAGGTCTCATAGTACAGGATGTTAATGCCGCTCCCTCCATCCATGAGCACCTTGGTGAACTTGTAACCTCCTACCTGAGGCGCCACCACCAGAGCCAACTGACCCGGATTATCGACCTGGGGAGGGTGATCCTCTCTGCTCCATATGATTGGCTGTTCAGACCAACGTAGATAACGGGGTATGGCCGGTTCAACAGAGTTGCCCGCCCGCCTCTGAACCTTCCGGTCTCGCTTGTCTAAGCTAGTGGTGAAGACATGGTACTGCCCACTACTCAACTGCTTTGGGTTGCTCTGGTAACCTGACTGTTGCTGCTGTTGGTTGTAACCACCCTGGTTGTTCTGACTATTTTGACCATTGCGTCCGGCCGGATTACCATTAAATCCTGAACCAAAACTTCCTCCACCGTTACCCGGCCCGGATCTTGAGCCACCTCCAGATTCGTGATCATACCGGAAATTAATAGAATTCTTGAACTCCTGCATAATAAAGAAATCCTTCCAAAGGTGGTTTGCTGGCGCCTCCTTCGTCCCATGTCTTGGACAGGGCTGGCTTAGCAGATAGTTTAGGCGGTCTGGGTTAGGGTTGGGCGCCCCATTACGGTTTTTCGGTCTACCCTTGCGTCGCTGGCCATTGTCCTGTACGTTGGTATTAGCCAGAAAGTCCATGTTACCATCCGCTTTACGCTTGCCTCCACCACCATTGCCTGCCCAGTGATGCTGCTGACCTTTAGAGTTGCTGTTCCTCTTTCCCTTCCCTGTCTTGTCATCATCAGACTCGGGGTCCTTCGTACTACCAGAATCAGCATATTTCACCAAAGCGGCCATGAGGGTCCCCATGTCTGTGCAATGATGCTTCATCCGTCCCAACTTCAGCTTGAGGGGCCCAAACTGGCAGTTGCCTTCTAGGGTTAATACCGCGGTGTCAGCGTTGATGCGGTCTGAGGAGTGCAACACTTGTGAAACCCGGCGCACCCAATGAGTCGTTGATTCTCCTTCCTCCTGGACACATGCAGCTAAGTCCACTATCGACATAGGCTGTTTACAGGTATCCTTGAAATTGCTGATAAACCGGGCTCATAATTGGGCCCATGAACTGATAGAATTAGCCGGCAAGCTTTTTAACCAAGTACGGGCCGTTCCTTCAAGCATCATGGTGAAGTATTTCGCACACGCTGCGTCATCCACATCAAGCATCTCCATGGCCATCTCATAGCTATCCGCCCATGTCTCTGGAGGTTGATCCGCCGTGTAATTTGGTACCTTGCGCGGGCCTTTGAAATCCTTGGGCAGGCGCACGTTGCGTAAAGCAGGGATAAGGCAAGGCACCCCCAAAGAACTAGAAGTAACACCAGGTTCGGTCAAGGTGGTTGGACGAGCCGGCGTGAGCTACCGAGCCTGATGCTGTGTGGCTAACTCGGCCTCCCTGCGCGCGCGGGCCCGGTCCACCACTCCCTGAGCGTTATTGGCACCACCCGCCGGGTTGTTGTCACGGGGTGCTCCACGTCGTTCATTACTCGACACTGCTGGTTCATCCATATGTCTGCTATAGCTCCGGCTTGGACGGGGGGTCGAGTGGATCCGGTCGCGACTGTACGAGTACGCTTCCTGTTGGACCAAAGCTGTCCTCAGAAATTCCTTGACCCGTCGCGTCTCTACTGCCTGCGGCGAGTCACCTTCAATTGGAATAGCCTCTAGCCGTGCAGCAGCAGCAACAAGATTGTCCATTGGGTTGGAGTAGTGACCCGGAGTTCTTAAAGCAGCCTGAGGTATAACGGTGTTTTGACGAGGCGGGTCCATCTGACGAGGCTGAACCGGTGCACCGGTCCCAGGGGCTTCTGCCCGGTTTTCCTCCAGCGGATTGCCGGTTCTTGGTCCTGGAGTGTTGAAAAGGTCTCTGGCCTCGAAAATCGGAGGTAAACGGGATCGGTGCTTCCTCCTCA
This sequence comes from Triticum urartu, assembly GCF_003073215.2. Lineage (NCBI taxonomy): Eukaryota > Viridiplantae > Streptophyta > Magnoliopsida > Poales > Poaceae > Triticum > Triticum urartu. The sequence goes on along the minus strand of NC_053026.1, from coordinate 578,918,084 downwards.
TGACTTCATGCAACGTGCTCTGGTCCAACATAAGCCTGTAGGCTTGTGCGTCTAAAGCGGTCCGCTCTGCGGCCATCCTGGTGTCCTCAGTTGCTAGATCCGCCTTGGCCTGGGTGATCTGTTCCTTTACCTTTGCAATCTCCGCGTTGTGAACGTCCTGATCCGGCGGATTAACTTCCGCCATAAGCACAGCCAACGCATCAAATAGCTCTGATAGAACCTGAGCCGGCGGGCGCACAGGGCCTCCTGCCCCGGCAGCCGTCGCCGCTGCTGAACCGGAGATCGTTGCCGCAGCTGTCGAAGAATGAAGCGCTGCTTGTGTTCCGGCCATGAATATTCCGACCCGGTTGGGCAGATCAGGGGGGTCCGGAATACTGTCGCCATCGGAACAGCTCCCAATCCGGCCATCTTGTAGCTGATAAAGAGATTCGGTTTCTCCAGTCGAAGACTCGTCATCGGAACAAACGACGGTCGCGCCGCAAAATTCTGGTCCGTCCTCATAACTTCCTCCATGGATGACTCCCACGAAGGCACGCTTCATGGCCGGTTTAACCCGGGCGGATCACGCACGCTGAGCCGTCTCGACGAGGTCGGTGCAGATGTCCGGCTCAGGGCCCGGTTCACCGATCTTGCCAATGAAAACGTGAATGCCACCAAAGGGGACCCGGTACCCGTACTCAATTGAGCCGGCCTCGGGGCCCCAGCCTGCTCGTCGATGTAGAGCTTGCCGCGACGACTCTTAGTCATCCGGCCTACAACGTAGCCCTCGAGTCCTTCAAAGCGGCCCTCCAAGAACCGGAAACCATCGTGCGATAGCCCCACGGTGGGCACCAACTGTCGTGGTTTTGTCACCGCAGATGTCCTAGAGAAAGGACTTAGTCGCGGAGCCATCGCAACGGGTTAGCTTTAAGGGGTTAAAGCGGACACAAGGACGCAAGAGAGTTTATACTAGTTCGGCCCCTTCGATGAAGGTAAAAGCCTACGTCTAGTTGTGATGGAAATGATGGGGTTTCGATGACTAGGGAGCAAACAAGCTTCGCCTATGTCTCGAGTTGTTGTCTGTTGTCCTTAAACCGCCGTCGGGTCGTCCCCTTATATACACGGGTGACACCCGTCGGTTCACAGAGTCCCAACACCAGTCGATATTCGTATCCGGGTTGGTCTCTCCTTATTCCTAACTTATAATACAAGCTTATATACAATTCCCGGTTTACAGCTACAAGTCTTGAACTGACTACGGGCCTTAGGCCCTTATTTGCCTTCTTGGGCTTTATCACTTTGGAACTACTGATGAAGTTGATCCGGCCCAGATAGGCCGGTTTACGCCCAGCAGTAATATCCCCAACAAGTTTCAAGAAAAAGGGTAAAGGGAAGAAAGGGAACTTCAAGAAGAACAGCAAGCCAGTTGCTGCTCAAGTGAAGAAACCCAAGTCTGGACCTAAGCCTGAGACTGAGTGCTTCTACTACAAAGGGACTGGTCACTGGAAACGGAACTGCCCCAAGTATTTGGAGGAGAAGAAGGATGGCAAATTGAAAGGTATATTTGATATACATGTTATTGATGTGTACCTTACTAATGCTCGAAGTAGTGCCTGGGTATTTGATACTGGTTCAGTTGCTAACATTTGCAACTCGAAACAGGGGCTGCGGATTTAGTGGAGATTTGCTAAGGACGAGGTGACGATGCGCGTGGGAAATGGTTCCAAAGTCGATGTGATCGCCGTTGGCACATGATACGTCCATTTTGCATCATGCTTTTATATCGATATTTATTGCATTATGGGCTGTTATTACACATTATGTCACAATACTTATGCCTATTCTCTCTTATTTTACAAGGTTTACATAAAGAGGGAGAATGCCAGCAGCTGGAATTCTGGGCTGGAAAAGAAGCAAATATTAGAGACCTATTCTGCACAGCTCCAAAAGTCCTGAAACTTCACGGAAGTTATTTCCAGAATATATAAAAAATACTGAGCGCAAGAAGTACCAGAGGGGGGCCACCCACCAGCCACGAGGGTGGGGGGCGCGCCCCCTGCCTGGTGGGCCCCCTGGTGGCCCTCCGATGCCCATCTTCTAATATATGAAGTATTTCATCCGAGAAAAAATCAGAAGCAAGCTTACAGGACGAAACTCCGCCGCCACGAGGCGGAACCTTGGTGGAACTCTGTTCTGCCCGGGAAACTTCCCTCCAGGAGGGGGAAATCATCACCATCGTCATCACCAATGATCCTCTCATCGGGAGGGGGTCAATCTCCATCAACATCTTCACCAGCACAATCTCATATCAAACCCTAGTTCATCTCTTGTTTCCAATCTTTGTATCCAAACCTCAGATTGGTACCTGTGGGTTGCTAGTAGTGTTGATTACTCCTTGTAGTTGATGCTAGTTGGTTTACTTGGTGGAAGATCATATGTTCAGATCCATTATGCATATTAATACCCCTCTGATTATGAACATGAATATGCTTTGTGAGTAGTTACGTTTGTTCCTAAGGACATGGGAGAAGTCTTGCTATTAGTAGTCATGTGAATTTGGTATTTGTTCGATATTTTGATGAGATGTATGTTGTTATCCCTCTAGTGGTGTCATGTGAACGTCGACTACATGACACTTCACCATTTTTTGGGCCTAGAGGGAGGCATTGGGAAGTAATAAGTAGATGATGGGTTGCTGGAGTGACAGAAGTTTAAACCCTAGTTTATGCGTTGCTTCATAAGGGGCTGATTTGGATCCATATGTTTCATGCTATGGTTAGGTTTACCTTAATACTTCTGTTGTAGTTGCGGATGCTTGCAATGGGGGTTAATCATAAGTGGGATGCTTGTCCAAGTAAGGACAGTACCCAAGCACCGGTCCACCCACATATCAAATTATCAAAGTACCGAATGTGAATCATATGTTCGTGATGAAAACTAGCTTGACGATAATTCCCATGTGTCCTTGGGAGTGCTTTCCTTCATATAAGAGTTTGTCCAGGCTTGTCCTTTGCTACAAAAAGGATTGGGCCATCTTGCTGCACCTTATTTACTTTTATTACTTTCTACTTGTTACAAATTATCTTATCACAAAACTATCTGTTACCGATAATTTCAGTGCTTGCAGAGAATACCTTGTTGAAAACCGCTTATCATTTTCTTCTGCTCCTCGTTGGGTTCGACACTCTTACTTATCGGAAAGGCTACGATAGATCCCCTACACTTGTGGGTCATAAAGACTCTTTTATGGCACCGTTTCCGGGGAGTGAAGCGCCTTTGGTAGGTGGAATTTGGTAAGGAAAAATTTATATAGTGTGCTGAAATTTACTGTCACTTGTTACTATGGAAAGTAATCCTTTGAGGGGCTTGTTCGGGGTATGTTCACCCCGACCGGTAGAGAAAATAGTTGCTCCTCAACCTACTGAACCTACTGAAAATGTTTACTTTGAAATTCCTTCGGGTATGATAGAGAAAATGCTAGCTAATCCTTTTGCAGGAGATGGAACATTACATCCCGACTTACACTTAATCTATGTGGATGAAGTTTGTGGATTATTTAAGCTTGCAGGTATGCCCGATGATGTTATCAAGAAGAAGGTCTTCCCTTTATCTTTGAAGGGAGATGCATTGACATGGTATAGGCTATGTGATGATATGGGATCATGAGACTACAAACGGTTGAAAGTGGAATTCCAACAGAAGTTTTATCCTATGCATCTTATTCATCGTGATCGTAATTATATATATATATATATATAATTTTTGGCCTCGCGAAGGAGAAAGAATCTCTCAAGCTTGGGGGAGGCTTATGTCAATGTTATATTCATGCCCCAATCATGAGCTCTCAAGAGAATGATTATTCAAAATTTTTATGCTTGGCTTTCTGACGACAATCGCTCCATGCTCGATACTTCTTGTACTGGTTCTTTTATGATGAAGACTATTGAATTCAAATGGAATTTATTGGAGAGAATTAAACGCAACTCTGAAGATTGGGATCTCGACGAAGGTAAGGAGTCAGGTATAACACCTAAGTTTGATTGTGTTAAATGTTTTATAGATACCGACGTTTTCCGTAAATTTAGCACTAAATATGTACTTGACTCTGAGATAGTAGCTTCTTTCTGTGAATCCTTTGCTACACATGTTGATATCCCTAAGGAGAAGTGGTTTAAATATAATCCTCCCATTGAAGTAAAAGTAGTTGATCTCCCTACTTATGATGATCCTGTTATTCCCACTGCTTATGTTGAG